>NC_134142.1:52815000-53022500 GCF_033958435.1 Carettochelys insculpta | reverse complement strand
TATAGAAATGTATTATGCAAGATAATACGGTATACAGTTTATGGAAACAGCACTACCACAGAAGGGCATGCTCCAAAGGTAATTATTTTTCATTGAAAGGATATATGGTTTTACAAATTATTATCTGTGCTGAAATGCCTTTGGTAAGGAGCATTTCCCTGAAATGACCTATTTTTCCTGTGAGTTACACCCATTTTATGCTGGTGTAACATCACTAATTTTGATTAATTTCTGATTGATGTTTTTGTGAGGAGAGAATTAGGCCAAAAGAATTAAATATTCAACACAGTATACAGATGATTCTTCTCACCTCTGTTTGCAATATACATTTCTTTAAAATATTTTTGATCTTTTAATATACCATATGCCTTATAATACTTTGCTAACAGAACAGCGTCAGTAGAAATGTACATATACACAGGCATACTGACATCCACTCATTCATACATGAAAGTTACATGTATTAGAAAAGTTGAAGATAAGAATTAGCAACTTTTAATTTTTACCAAATCTGAGTATCAGCAGCAATAAAAACATTTAATATAAAAATTTTAAATGATTTTCCTTGTTCTGCCTTTACTGTCTTATTCTGATTTCAAGAGGCTAACTTTCAAGTAAAATGTCTACCCTAGAAAATAAGCTTGTTCTAGTCTAAGCATTCATTTGTTTTAAGTATTGATAAAAATATCTATATGTTGAGAGTGTCAGTCAAATCTTTAATAGTACAATTTGTGTAAAATGGTAAGTATTTTCCAAACAATGCAACATGAAAATTCAAAACATTAATCTAAAACAATAGAACAATGTTTGAGTTGGTTTGCATTTAATCTGAAGTGTTTAATTTCTAACATTTCAGTTAATTTTATCAACACCAAAAGATGTTGCGTAATATTAAAGAAATTAAAACATAAGGTTCTTATTTATTAAAAATGAGCTAAGTGCAGTTCTGTGCTCTAAGACCTAAATATCAAGGAGCATGTAGGCACAGGATCAGGAGTGAGGCGGCCTTGGTCACATTCCAAGCTATGTCAATGACTTCCTGTTTGACTTGAGAAAACTTCTTGACATCTCTATTGATCACTTTCTATATTTATAAAATATGGATAAAATATTCGTGTATAAGTTATCTGAGAGCTAGACAACTGCAAAGTATATTGACTGAAAGATTCCTCTCTATGTTTGTTTGCATCTGAAATTTAATTACCAGCTCCTCAGGGAACATAGAATCATCCAAGAAAACTCAGTACTGTGCTTTGGGGCTAAGATTAAGTGTAGTTTCTTTTAGCATATGGAAAAATTTGAAGTCTTACGGCTCCCTGACTCCAATGGTATATGCCATGTCAAGTGCCTATGAAAGTTTGTGATAGTGGTAACTTGTCAGCTTTGTGCACGTTGTACCATGATAGCCAAATGGGAAATCACTCAGATAATACTGTAATGGGTGCAGTATAAAAGGCAGAATGACATATTGACTTAGTTGATTTTTAAAATGAACAAGGCCCGTCATAATTATGTTCCTTTTGAAACTTTTTGGGTTCATGCATTCATGGGTTCTTATCGGAAATTTCATTGTTATCAAGCAGCGTCTTGCCTAAATACAGTTCCTAATGAAACACTTTCGCAGGTTAGATTTTTACTGCCAATTCCAGCAAGTTAATTTTGACTAGGTAAATTTTATTATCATGCTTCAATTATGAGTTCTTTACCATTTGCACCCAATACATAAGTCATACAGTTTAGTGAAGTCCCTTCTTACGTTTTTCATAAGCACGGCACATGACCCTTCACAAGACATTTTTTCCTATCTGTGTCTATTTAGTCTAATAACATTCTCAGTTAATTAAAATCACTGAATATGATTTTTTTAATTTGAAATATATGCATTTCAGTCCCTCTCCAGGCATCCTCCAAAGTACTTTTTCATTTCTCCTCTAAGAATGACTTGGCAGGTAGGATCTACATTAGAACTGCATTGCGTGGTTTCATAGCTATTGCATTTCATTGCTTTCCATATCAAAATTTCAGTTTACACATCCTTTTTAAGAAATGCCAGCCCCACAAACTCACAACAGAATTTGAAAGTCAGTCAAAATGAGTTGATTCTGGAGCATGCCTCATCACCAACGTTAAAGGCGCTAGAAGGCAGAATTTTAGCCTCCTTTACAAATGTACCACCTATTGGCCTTCAATGGCATTCCACAGCTGAAACTGAGCACAAAATTTGAAGTCAGCAAGGTTGCAAAAGTACCCTCTATTAGAAATGTAATTGAACTGTGTTTGTTAACTGCAAAATCCAGTTCACTGTTCTATGGTTATATCTGAGCTGCAGGACTGTCAGTAGTTGAGAAACAATGTCTTAAATCATGTAAGTAAAAAGGTAGGATTCTGGACATACAAAAGGCTTGTCTATAACAGCCCTCTCCTTCGGAGGGTGCATGTGAGTGTCCCGAGCAGTGAATAGCAATGAGGTACTGCACCGCATATGTAGCACCTCATTAACATAATTCTCACCAAGCAAACTTTGAGGTTGCTGACTTTGAAGTGGCAGCAAGCAGTCTAGCCGTGGGCACTTCAAAGTACCTGTGCAACTTCAAAGTTCCCTTACTCCCAAAACATTGTGTGGCTACTTCAAACTGCCTGTGGCTAGACTGCTTGCCACTGCTTTAAAGTGAGCAACTTCAAAGTTCACGGGGCAAGAATTATGCTAATGAGGTTCTGCATATGCAGTGCAGCACCATATTGCTATTCACTGTTCGGGCTCACCTACATGCCCCCTTTGAAGTAGGGGGCTAGTATAGATGAGCCCAAAGAGAGTATGTCTGCCAAGTAAAAAGATGCCAACTTTATGGTCACTTTTACAGGTAAACCACAGCTTCAGTTATGCAATAAAATCACCATAGTAACTGACAATAAGGAACAACAACGTGAGTATTTTTAATACTGAAGATAAATAGGCAAAGATTCTTTGTACTTTTTATCAGTATAAATGTAATATACAAATGATGACTACTTTTGGAGAAGAAATGTGATCAGATGGATTCCATACATTTGTATATATTTTCTATCTTCTGAAATAGAAAATGTACTTAATATCAAATTATTTTAGACATATTGGATTACATGTTGTCATCATTACCTATTGTTTAAATCATAATCTCCTTCTTACAGTTGGATTTACTACTACAGGTTGAACCTCTTTAATCCAGCACCCTCAGAACCTGACAGATTGTGGATGAGAGAATGTGCTGAACCATGGGAGGCTGATACTGTCTAGTAGCATTACCAACAATTTCACTGATAACTAGGTAATTAGAAGACATTTGGGCATAAATTACAGCTAAATAACAGCACAGAACACTGACAGCCAGGATTGGTGTCTGGAAACAGACTTTATGGGACCGTGGGAGACTTGGCCACACCCATGATAAGTAGTCATCCAGCGAACTAAATTCAGGCCAGATTACGGATGTTGCTGGATGAGAGTATGACAGATTACAGAGGTTCAACCTGTATAATCCCAGTGAGGAACAGTACAAGAGATAATATAACCCTTGTCTGGATGTAAAAACACGTTAAAAAAAAACCATCATATATTTCTTAAAGGCTATTTTATACTGAAGTTTTAAAGAAATCTAAAGTATATCAAATTTCATTTTTAATAAAACAAAAAACCTTTTCATCTCCTTACTGGGATTATCTTCTTCAGTTTTGTCTCATCTAGTTGTAGAAAGTCTCAAGTGATCGGATGTCTTTATGGAAATAATTTAATCTCTAATTATCAAGAAGCTTTTACCTGATATTCAATACAGCTTAGTTCATCTTAGTTCTATCTAAATACTTCGTTCTAACCCACACTATCAATCTTTCCTAATATTTGCTCTCCTTTGATGTTTATACATTAATTACAATCTGTTATTCTATTTCAGTTTGTCTCTCCTTCCATCCTGAAACAATTCCACCTTCCCCCCCAAAATAATGCACGTTTCTTCTCTTAAAGAAATGTATTTCACACTGACCTAGTTGCATTTTTGACCCCCAAATTCCATCTCTATCTAACTTCTGTGTCTGCCATGCCCACCAGTTTTAACTGCTCAGAAACCCATCTTGACTCAGCCCTACTTAGCCCATCACAATTCACTAACTCACCTTGCCTGGGACTGCTAGACAGCCTGTCAGAGAGAGAGAGAAACGGCTAACTTACCCTAGCAATTCTGGTTGCAGGTTGAATGCACTGTTACTATGGATCTAAGAGATTTTTCCAGGGGAGAAAAGGGGCTTCATGTACCTACCCTGAGATGGCATAATTATATCAGTGAGGGTTTTGCAGGGGTTTTCACACCTGAAAAGGGAACCAATACAATAAAAATTATATGTAATATTTAAAAATATGTCTTTCCTGTGTTACAATCATCTTAGATTAGTAGGAAGAAAAGGACTTCATATATCCATTTCACTTTTCTCAGTATGCTTTTTATTTACTATTTGTACTTTAGTCAGCTTGACTGTGAAACTAGATTGGTCTTTTTGTATTTTGTCCCCATGCACCTGAACAGGGCTGCAGATACAACAGGGAAATGTTTACATTCCAAAACAATGTAAGTTGTTCCAGACAATATAACTTGGCTCTTCCTGACCCGGGATCCTTAGTGCATCAGTCCCAGGTGCAGCTGAAGGGAGGATTAGCACTTGTGCTTCTCAAAGAAGGTCTTTCATTTTAGTACCAAAGTTACCAATGATCCACACAAATTTGGTATCTATTTTTATTGATGAAAATTATCTGTATCAGAAATGAAGATTCAGAACCGGAGTAATAGGGAGAGTTATTTATATGGAAGGAAATAATCTTGTAGTGTTTTAAGCTCCCTGCATGAATAGTTGCTCTGTTGTCCCACACTCTAGGTCTCAGTCATGAAGGGCTTGTCTACTACACTTCCATGACGATTGACCCAGTCAGGGTTGATCTTCTGGTGTTCAATTTTGCATTTCTGGTAAAGATAGGCAAAATCAATCTGTCTGAGGTCAGCAGTCAACCACTGAACTCCTTGCTATCATGAGGCATACGTGAGGTCAATGGGAGAAATGCTGCCATTGACCTTTCTTGGTGAAGACAGTCACAGAAGTCAATTTCTGATACACTGATTCCAGCTACACAATTACCATAGCTATGTGTGTATCTGAAACAGACTTTCATGTAGACCTGGACACAGTGTGTTTAATGTTTGAGCCCTTATTATAAATCCAGGTTATGTTCCTAGATAATGCAACTTACAGCAAAATGACTTCTAAGGGGAATTAATATCCATAATTAGCTCGAGATACGTTCCTAACATATACAGTTCACACACTTATGACGTACCTATAACCTACAAAAAACAATAAATAGAAATAGATTTCACAAATACAGTACTGTACAGTTTACTAAGATAAAGTACGTGCACTTGCAATGCTTTCACTTCAAAACCTACAGACAATATAGCTGATGCAAAGGATTGTGGTGTGAGATCATGGCCCCAAACAGCAAGGATGTGCAAAGTGGGAGCGGGGTGGAAAATTTTTTATGGGGGCACAGCAATTCCTGCTCCCTGTAGTCACAGTGTCTATAATAGGAGTAAAAGCTGGCTCTGCAGGAGGGATTGCAGACAAGACACATGCCCTGGCCCTTCTCCCTGGCAATGGGACACTACCCTTGTGCACAGGTAAGGCACGTATGCGCTGCCACCTCTCTTCAACCCAGCACACAGCCTCCCCCGTGAGTCCTCCCCCTGCATACCAGGAAGACACTGCACCACCACCCTTTTATAACCTGGCACGCAGCCTGCCCCTGCCTCCAGCTGCCTTTGCTGTGCAGTGTAGCTGCCTCCTCTGCCTCCCCCTCTGCTGCCTGGCCACAAGCCATACAGTACAATACCTGTACAGGTTGTACCTCTCTTATCTGGCACCCTTGGGACCTGAACCGAACTGGAAAAGAGAATTTTCAGAACGAGGGAAAGTCATCTTCCCTCAGGACCCCCAGCTGGTTCCTGACTGATCACAGGTCCTGTCTTTGGGTCCCAGATTCTGGCTGCTCCTGGGTCCTAGCAGCCCCCATTCACCACGGCCCCCCACCATCCACAGATCCATGCAACTAGCAGTTGTTCACATCTGTCAGCCTGCCTCCCCACTGCTCTGGCTTCCCACGGCTCCCCGAAACTTGCCCCAGCTCCCCGGCTCCTCTCTGACTCCTCCTGGCTTCCTGCAACTCCCTGTTGGTCCCCCACCAACTCCTCCTGGCTCTATGCAGCTCCCTGCCAGTTCCCTGCAACTTGAGGGCTCACTTCCAGGCCCCCTGCACTCCAGCACCTGCTGCCTGGCCACCACAAAACTCAGCTGTGTTCCTGACTTTTGGTCCTTTGGCCCCCAAACAACGTAAGTGCAGATCAGTGTGACTTACAGAGAATTTATTTTCATTAATTAATTAATGATGTATATGTAAAATGATTTATAACAAGGTGACTTATAATGAGGACCCCCTGTATTTGAGAAGTTTGACTGATCACATTTCTGACACATCTCCCCATTTTCAGCACCTGAATACTCACTTTCCCTCATCCAGGTCAGACTATTTCAATTTAGAATGTAAACTCCTCAGGGCAGAAGAGTTTTTATTCGCCTGTAAAGTGCAATGCACCACTATGGTTCTCTCCAAGTAATAATGATTAATTATACTCCACAATCCTTGCTTCTGCAGCTGTTTTTCTGTCAGTGGGTGCATGTGGGGTCTAATATCCAGATAGAAAGGATGACTTTTTCCAACAACTGTTTCCACTTGCAAGTAAAAGCTGTGGGCTAAAAGAGGAGAATTATTAGAATTCTGTCTCTGTTCAATTATACATATGGTCACACTCTTCTGAGAAGTATTTAAGCCACTGGCAAATATATTCTTCTAAGGTATAATTAAAAATGGCAGAAATTTTATGTACAGGTCCTCCTTCCTCTCATAAACATAAATCAAAAGTTTCTGAGTGGAACAGATGAAGAAACTAAATTCCCCATGATGTATTGTTTTAATAACATACAAGGAAGTGCCATTTCTTTTTCATCTGTGTAACACAAAAACAACATTATCTGCTTCATGTATTAATGTTTCATGAGTTTCAAATTACAATTGTAGAGGAGCTTTAATGTATTTTGAGTAGCTTCCTTTACTTTTCTCACTTTTTGGAATTAAAAAATTAAAAAAAAAAAGATCTGGTTGCTTACTGCATTATGTAACAGGACTTAAACAGGGATTTTCACACTGTTAATGAACCTATAGCGTGTAGTGAATTCATCATTCAACATACTAAGTTGTCACTGAGATGAAACATCTTGAAGAAATGTGAAACTGAAGCCTTAACTGCTGTGCTCACTGATCATCATCTGGTACTTTTAGAAAGAGCTGCAGATGACTGGAACTAACACGGGCTAAATTCAAAATAATTTCACTCTGCCTTTCTAAAATCACCATACAGTTTCACTTCTCCATTTCTCACTCTACTTTGTTGTGTACTGCCGCACAAACTTTGCCACCAACTCAGTCAGACATGGCTGTATTTCATAATGACTGAATGTTTACTGTGTTTATATAAAATGCAGTAATTAGAGATGCTTTGGTTGAAAGACAAAATGTAACTATAAGATAACATTATTATTAGGGTTGAGTAAAATAAAAACTGCACAATGATCTGCCAATCAAATCAAATCTTTAAAAGCCAAATCCAAGGCCTAGTAATTCACTAGCAAAATTCCTACTGACTTTGGAGAGTTCTGTATTTGGCCTTAGCACTGACACCTCACTCCCCACCCCCCTGGCCTTCCCCCATTCCTAATACCAGGTATAACTAGATATCTTAGTAAATTCTCAGAGGAGAAGGGGAGAAATCATTATCCCCAAGCTGCAGACCTACTCTACAGAAGCTACTGTATCCATCATCGGGTAATTAAATTTAGTCCCCACGCAGGAGATAGAGGGGAAAATCTGTGCAGTCGCAGATCCTGTTGCCCTCATTTTACGGCTGTGTTGGGGGCTCGATGCCAGTCATAAAATGCACAGCTGCTGTGTCTTTCTCCAGTCCTGTTCACATCCCTGGTGCTGTGGAACCTCCGTGAGCATGCAGGAGGGGGATTGGGCATGCCCCTGAATGGCTAAACAACTTTAGCAATCTCCTGAAATGAACAAGAAATGTTACCCTGTTCATATTTTATGATTCACTGTACAAATTACAAACCCTATCTAATTAATTAAATTCACTATTACAAAATATAAATATTGTTAGAAAATGTTATCAATTGTGTTACATTTGTAATAGAAAAATAAATGTGAAATTTCATTTTCAAAAAAAATATACTTTTAAAAGAAATACTATGGTTCAGATTCTTTGGTCTGGGTGAGCCGTACCATGGGAGGAGCAAAAGGCAGGACTAAGATGGATTTCAGACAGCTTTGTGATTTCCCAAACACCAAGCCTTTGGATGCTGGTTGGATACTGGAATTATGCCCCGTTGCGCATGGTCCAAAGAAATGCCATGGCCACGCTCTCTTTTCCGGGAACAAGTTCAGTTGTAAAGAAATTGGCTTAGAGTTGTTGCGCTAGTTTTATTCTACCCAAAAGAATCCTTAAAGGGCTGGATCTATTAGCTTTATGACTGCTTTGTGGCACCAGAGTGGCACAAAGTCTTCCTAAATGATATGCTCTAATTCAAACTGAAGTTACTGGGTCTGATGCAGGCATCACTGGGTGAAATTCTGGGGCCTGTATTATGCAGGATATCAGTCTATATGATCTTAATGGTCCCCACTGACCTTGAAGTATATGAGTAAGAACCAAAAAAAAGCCATAGCACGCTGAGAATGTAGGCCCACAAGTGCAATAGGAATTTTCAAGTTAAGTATAAAGTACATTTTGAAAAACTGCATATTGGAAAACAAAACACAGACGATGGTTTATTTATCATTAACTCTGATAAATATGTAGCTAAATATATGTCTGTATGTCTTTAATACACATGGATGTTGAAAATCATAAAGCAATTGTTTTATTTAAATTTGACTAAGAGGAAAAGCCTACAGTTGGTTAAAGAGCAAATAACTGTCACTGCAGCTGACTAGAGACAGGGTGTATAGAAGACTGGCAGGATGTGCTAAAAAGCATAATAAATTCCCTCCTTCAATACAGTTGGCTAAATGACATTTTTGAATGACACTCCAAACTATATCATATTTTCATTGACAAAATAATTTTTAAAATTATCCCATTAAATTCTCTTAATGAACATTGCTCTCAGTGAGAGCTTTTTTGTTAGCTTTCATAGAGTAAAAGCCTGCCAGTACTGAACGCTAACTTTTTAAAAGGATTTAAGTATATTTTTCTTTGCAGATACTAGGATATTACTCATGGTGACATAAGCACTCTGTTAAAAAATAATCAGTACATAAAAATATCTTATTAAAACAGTGCTAGGAATCCATTTATTGCTCTTTATCAGCCAGATAATGAAAAGCTGTGTTGTTAAACCTGCCAGTAATGAATTCTCCTGGGTTAATATGTAATTCATGAGAAATCACTTATTTATTAACATCATCATTAGGGACAGGAAAAATGAAGCTGTGGTTTGTTTTTAACATTTAAAATGACCTGTAGAACATAAAGAAATACCTTTAGAAATCATGATATGAAGCTAATACATAAAATGCATTGAAGACCCAAAAATAAGGCTTAAGTTAATATTCAATAGCTCCATCCCGCTCTGTCAGTACTAATCAATATCTTTATGATAAACATCTCTAAAACAGTGCTTAGCCGTATACCTGCTACAGCTAATTTTACAAAATATTTATCATATCCATAATGTACAGTATTCAGCAGAATCAAAACATACAATGCATATAATGAAGCTTGTACAACCTGAGGCAAACTGCGGTACATCTACCCAAAAATGTGTAGGCCCCCAGACCCAAAATAATTATTTTAATTCACTCCACAGAGTGGAGAAGTAGGATCTGGGGAGAACATGGAGAAGGGTGGCTTCACTGGTTGTTGTGGAACACAGCTCACGGAGGGCTTCTCTTGGCAAAGCAGAATGGAGAAAGAAGTGGTGTAGAGTCAGTGGCTTTATCCATACACGTAATAACAGCCTTCCCAAAGGGGAGGATGCAAGTACATAGAAAACATAAGACCTATTGCAAACAAAATATTCTTATGTAATCCCATTTTATCAGATTGCTCACTGATGTCCACCTTCTGAAAAACCAGTAGCATTATTAGTTCTTCTATGCCTCGAAATTTCCATGAGTTTTCACTGGCATAAACAATCTATATTGTTAAAGTTTCTTATTATGCCTGAGGCGTCTATTAGAAAACTATGGCAAATAACTGAAAGTGTGGTGGGATTACAAACCTGAATAGAGCATACAAAAATCTAATTAATGTGAAATTCTTATAAACTGATATATTTCCTCAGATACACTGAATTCACGAGCAATACTGACTCCAATCATGGAGAAGACTGCATGGATTCTCCAGCACAAAGCCCAGTGACTTTCATCAAACCAGAAGGATAGAAACCTATTCCCATTTCAGGAAAACTTCAGTGTTTTCCATTTAAAAGTCAACACTTACTAATAGTTATAGAGATATTAAGTTTTTAAAGTTATTTTCTATGCTAATTAAAAAGGAAAACCTACAGTATATTGGATGCAATTGTGACTGTCGGCAAATGCTAACTTTTAAATTTTAATTGCTATAGCTAGTAAAAGACTTTTAGGACCATGCCTGGATGTTGTTATAAAGTGTAAACATTATCACTGTATGTATTTTGGAATACAGTGTTCCACCAACTGTGCCGCTAGGAACAATGAAGTGAGAATTCCAATACTCTCATTGTTTTCTTTCCTAAAAGACGATTTTTCCTGCTTCCACAGAAAATACTACCTCAGTTGAAATACATGACAGCAGAAGCAGAAGAGAAGCTACACTGAGTTATATAGCTCCCTTAGAGTCACTGAAGTGTTTGATCAACTCATCTTTCAACTGCTCTTCCCAGTTATTTCTTTGAGGCAGAGGGCATGGGTGACAATCTCCTAGTGAGGACCATTTTCAAAGCAGTGAAATTTCAACCCTGAAAGACAATCTCTGATGTACATTTAGGTTTTGCTACGTTCTCCTCTTGGGACATGGTAACCTGTGGAACATATTTTAATTTAAGAAGGGCAAGATTTTTTTTTTTTTTTTTAAAAAAGAGAGCAGATACAAAAAAGCAATACTATGGTTGATGGAGAAGGCAAAGATTCTGAAACCATTAGTATTCATTCACAATTATCATCTTTTCTCTAGACTACGTTTATCTTAGTATGTATAAACATTTGCAGTACAGCCTTGATGTAATGTAAATGTCTTAGTATATAGGGAATACCTATTATACTGTGTACACTTTTACTGTAGGGTAGTTGGTAAACTAGCGTTTCTTTCCCATAGTAAGATTGGACTTTGGGGGGCCATTTAGTTGTGGTTGGTCCTACTTTGAGTCATGGGGTGGAGAAAATGACTGCCTGAGGTCCCTTCCAACTATAATCTTCTATGATTGCTTTAAAACAGTGACAAAAGTAGTATAGCTCTCGTGTAACTTCTTAACTCCAGTGTGGTCTGGATTGCATCTCTTCTCATGAAAGAGAATCAACCTTTCCATCTGATCCTGGTAGGTTTTGGGCCCATAGAAGGGCTCAATCTTTGTACATGACTTAACAGCATGCCTGGCATAGTGGTCAACATCAGGGTGTCAGGTCATGGTAGGATCTGATATTTACAGTTGGAGTCTTAATTAGGGAAATATATGATGATCTCATTGAAAGTGTGCCCCTCTTGTCTAGGAATCCCTACTATCTCATACAGTATCCTTGTCTATTTAAAAAAAAAGTCATAAGCCATGATTTTCAGAAATGGAGCCTAAAGTTAGACTTCTACATACTCATTTAGAACTCTGAATACAAATAACCTGCTGGATGGTCAGCATTTTGAAAATCAAACCATGTATCCAGCCCATTAAAAATGGACTTGCCAGTTTAACTTTAGGCATATCTTTTTGAAACCCATGAACTTTTTTGCCAGTTTGGAACAGAAGCTCTGAGCCCTTGTCCTCAACAAATGTGTAACATCAACAGTCAACCTGTGAAATTCTGGCCACAGAAACAATTACTCTGTGCATGGGCAAAAGCTTTATTTCCTCCTCATGTACATCCATGGGAGCTAACTCAGTTTATGTGATAATGCAGTATAACAAGGATAATGCAGAGTTTAGTCTAGGCAACAACTTCTGAAAAAAGGTTTTAGAAAGAGCAAATTGAAGAGAAACACTTCCATGAATTCTCAATTTATTTAAGTAAGCACCAGTTTTTTTTCCAGAAGTATAAAGAACATACAAAACTGTCAGGAAACTTGTAACAACCACATTGGATTAGACTTTGGAAGTACAAAACCCCAGAATCCTAACAGAGACTTTGGGCATGTTCATGTGATGAAGGTCTCCTCTCACAGATCTTGTGTAAATATTTTCTCTTAGAGGCTGTCAGACTGTCATGGCATTCTCTGGAAAGTGTCTGAGAACAAAACATACTAATAATGCCAGACTCTTGATCTAAGAAAATAATTCAATAATTTTTAACTAAGTTACAGGCCAAACTAATGCTTACTAATGTATTTGCTTAAGTGAGATTGTATTTACACTCACCTTTAATTTTATGACCTTTTTCCTTTTATTTTTGTAAACTGGTAATGAAACGTTCTTTGAGTCAAGAAACTGAATTGGGTCATGGAACTGGGATAACTGAGAAGCATCTAAGAGAGAGAAACAGAACTCTACATTTGTGAAAGCAGTGCTAGAAATTAGCATCTGTTTGCTTATAAGATCAAAGGCATGGAAGTAGTAGTGGTCTCCCTTCTCAAAAATGCAACAGATGGGATAGTATCGTTAGGTGTGCCAGTGGTAAAAGCCAAACTCCCTGGCAGATAAATAGCGAAGCTCACAAGTAGGATAGAATGAGTGTGGATGATTGCATTCTCTTTAGGAGTCTCATGAAACTGAGGTGTGTATCCTGTTACAGCTAGTCTAGAGAAGAAAATTATCAATACATAACACTGAACAAAACCTCTCCAAATACATTGTCGCCATAGATCCACCCATCTGGTGGTACAGTCTTTCAAAAATGTGGATCTGTGTAGACAGATTTCAGAAAAGTGAAACTGTGTAGAAATAAAATAATCAATTACCAAGAAATGGTGAGCATTTTTGAACTGCTGGGAATAATAACAAAACAAAACAAAAAACCCAGGGATGAACAGCTACTGAAACGTAGCCATCTCTTGCATATAGTGGTCACATGCTCAACAACAGTAAACATGGTGAAATGGCAATTTACATCAACCGTTCATATACACATACATTTGCCCCCATAAATCAGGGACGTACACACCTAAAATAGGGGTGTAATTATTTGTGTGAATCTAAACGTTTTTCTGATTTTTTGCTTTTCTCATATTCTGATGCATATGTTTTTACTCATGCTTAGTTCTTTAGGAACCACAGCTCTGATAATTTTAAAACAAACTAAAGACACCTGCTTCGAAGTACTGATTAAAAAGTAAGGAAATCAACAGCTCTAAGTTATTGTTTTAAAATACTTTTCTCTCTGAAAATGGTTGTTGGCTGCAGATTTCATTATTGGTCAAAATAGCTTTCTTAATTGAAAACATTAATTGGCAGTAATATAGACTAATTGTTTCTAAGAGCAGGTGGTGGGTTCACTTTAAAGAAGGGCTTAATTTAACAAATTAAAAACTAATTTACGATGCTGATGACATCACATCCACGAAGCTTCAGGTTCACGTGGTGGAAGTTAACTATGAATTACAATTTTTTTAATGTTAAACTGCATATTTGCAAGACAGAGCTCAATCTGTGTATTATAAATTATTTATTGGTTATGAAAATTCTCACACCTGCACACAATAAAGTCATTAGGATTGGTGTCATATCACTCAGCTATACTAATGTTGGCATACAACATTGACAGCAATGGCAAACTAGACCAAATTTCAAATGAAAGCAATTTAATATTATAAAAATGACAACATATTCCAGAAGAAAATTCCAGAAACTGGTTCTAAACGATTCATACTTTATTGATATGGTTGGATACTACCAAGGGCACACAGACACATTTATTTCTTATATTTCCTTATTATTCTTCTACTTTTCTGAGTTTAAAAAAAGACGTCAAAAGGAAAGAGTATGCAAATATTTTGAAACAATCAATCCTAGAATAAGAATATTTTATCTAATAATTGACATTTTAACTGACAATTGATTTAGACTGTACTATATTTAACTTCTACACTGCATTAGAATGACAAACGTTGAATGGCGTAAGCCATGAATTGTATTATATGTACAAACAGTAAAAACATTTTCAATCTGTGATTAAAAGACATCTAATATAGAGAACGTATAAAACTAACATCACATGTGTGCATGATACAGTAGAACCTTGGAGGTATGAACACTTCAGGAATGGAGGTTCTTCTTACGTCTCAATTGTTTGTCAGAACAAAATGTTATGTTTGTTCTTTCAGGTTTACAAGTGAACACAGACTTAAACTAGCTTTGAAGCATTACTATACAAAGAAAAAGGCTGCGTTCTATTTGTTTAGTAATTTATGTTTAATGTAATATCATACTGTATTTGTTCCCTCCCCCCACCTTTCTTTTTTTGTCTATTGCTGCTGCCTCATTGTGTACTACCAGTTCCAAATGAGGTACGGGGTTGTCTGCTGAGTTCATAACTCTCGTGTTTGTAACTCAGATGTCCTACTGTATACTGAATTATCTTTAAATTATTCACGACTTCTAACAATGTTAAACTTAGAATTCTAAATCTGACTCCAGTGGAAATGGGTCATTGCGCCATACTTATAGGACAGTACTGCAGGAAGACATGCTGAGGCTGTGAGTTCATGACTCAGGTGGGGCACTACTTGGGGGAGTGTGGACAGCTCAACGGTTACAGCACTGGCTTTGTAAACCCAGGTGTGTGAGTTCAATCCTTGAAGGGGCCTTTCAAGGGTCTGGGGAAGGTTTGGTGATCAGTCTCCTGAACTCACAGCACTCAAGGTGCCTTCCAGCTCTACGAAATATGTATATCTCCATGTTTTGTCACTGTTTTGAATTTATACTCATCCCATCCATGTTAGAGACATAAGTATATGTTATACTACCTCCAAAATAAAAACTAAATATTTATTTAGAATTTGCATGCAGTAAAGAGAATTATTAATGTCATATATATAAATTTGTATTGGCCAGCAATTGAAAGTCTGACATTATTTGTTCAATTGCTATTGAAAATATATTTGAAATGTCTGGCACAAATTCTCTAATTACTGTGAAACAATAAAAGTAGGGATTCATTTAAAGCAGAATGACACTAGAGCAATCCAAATAGAAATGAAAGATAATCACATAAAACTGAAAAACTTCTTTAATCAAAAGCTAATTATCTAGTATTTCTTTCTGTTCCCAACACAAGGAACCTTAACTTTGCTTCTGAAGCTGATAAATACATATTTTCCAAAGCTCATTCAGCTAGATATTCTTGCACATAACATGATCAATAATTCCTCAATAACCTGCTTATCTTTTGACGTGGTTTCTTCTTCTGCATCATTTAATTGCAAATAAGCACTGGTCTACAGAAGATCTGTATGGAATTCTGTTCTGCTTGACTAGAGTGTGTTTCCCACAAAATTAATCACAGTTTAATTTCACCATTAATCTACTCCACAAAGCAACCACACTTTAAAAGGACCTTAAATGAGACTGCATTTCAGCATCTCACTGGTAGAGGGCATGTGTTAATTTAATATCACAAATTATTACAATTACAATTAAGAAAATATAATGGCTTGAATTATTCTTATTACATTTATGCACTGGGTAAGCGAACAATGAATAACCATAAAAACAGTTGCAGGAGCATGAAAATATAACAACATATTACGGGGTGGCCAAGCTTGCTGACCCTCTGAGCTGCATATGCTGTGATTTGGGAGCTTCAGCACTGTCACAGGCACGTGAAGGGGCTTGGAGAAACAGCCCTGCTCCTATTGAAATCTCTAACCTTGGCAGGTCCCCTCCATGGGACAGAAAACCCTGAGATCCCTCTGTCTGATGGGCAGAAGCCTCTATCTCACCACCCCACTGCGCAGCACAGGTCCTGACTACCCTATCACTCCCACCCTCTCTAGGAGGGTGAATTAAGGAAAGACAAGCTTACAAAGTAAGTTGATTACTTTGACATATGTAACCTGGTCACCATTAACAGGAAATAGTCCTACAATGTTCTACAATGCTGTACTATCCAAACCTCGGTAGTACCCTGTCATCCACTGCTGATTTATGTAACTACATGAAAGCCGCGTCTACACATGCACGCTACTTCGAAGTAGCGGCGCCAACTCCGAAATAGTGCCCGTCACGGCTACACGTGTTGGGCGCTACTTTGAAGTTGAAATCGACGTTAGGTGGCGAGACGTCGAAGTCGCTAACCCCATGAGGGGATGGGAATAGCGCCCTACTTCGAAGTTGAACGTCGAAGTAGGGCACGTGTAGACGATCCGCATCCCGCAACATCGAAATAGCAGGGTCCGCCATGGCAGCCATCAGCTGAGGGGTTGAGAGACGCTCTCTCTCCAGCCCCTGCGGGGCTCTATGGTCACCGTGTGCAGCAGCCCTTAGCCCAGGGCTTCTGGCTGCTGCTACTGCAGCTGGGGATCCATGCTGCATGCACAGGGTCTGCAACCAGTTGTCGGCTCTGTGGATCTTGTGTTGTTTAGTGCAACTGTGTCTGGGAGGGGCCCTTTAAGGGAGCAGCTTGCTGTTGAGTCCGCCCTGTGACCCTGTCTGCAGCTGTTCCTGGCACCCTTATTTCGATGTGTGCTACTTTGGCATGTAGACGTTCCCTCGCAGCACCTATTTCGATGTCGTGCTGCCCAACGTCGAAGTTGAACGTCAACGTTGCCAGCCCTGGAGGACGTGTAGACGTTATTCTATTTCGATGTTGCTACATTGAAATAAGCTATTTCGATGTAGCGTGCACGTGTAGACGTAGCCGAAGAGTGAAGAATGAGTTGAGACTTGTAGGTTTGTGGGTTTTTTTTTTTTTTTGGTAAATGAACTAATGGCAGAGACCAATAAGCCTCTAAGGAACAAGACAGTTTATTTATTTACCTTGGCCATTATTTTTATCAAGTGATATATGGAACAAGGATTACAATTTAGAGTAAAGCTCATGAACCAGTAATGTTACTTAACTGCGTGTATTTCTCTTTAAAATTCTCTTCTCAAGGCCAGTTTGCTTTCCAAAGCACTACATTCCTGAAATTAATCAAGTGTCATTTACACCACAATAAAATTAACTGCGGTTCTAAAACAATGATAGTTTATGGACAAGGCAACAATTAAGTGACACACAAAGGAAATGTAACAAACTTAGTACCAAATGCCAATGAATACAGTATTATGGAGGTACTGATCCTGACTTCACAGTGAAATGTTCTGAAATGGGTTATAAATACCTATTTTAAGAACTGTTCTAAAAAATGGTTGAGACATTATTTTTGTTTATTATTTGTAGGTGGCCTGTCAGTGTGAAATTTCAGGGCTATTTTTTAAGTCTTTGAAATCATGTAGCTTTTGTTTGGTTTTCTAATACTTTTAAACAGGAAATCATCTGTATCAGAGGGGTAGCCGAGTTAGCTTATATCTTCAAAAAACAACAAGCAGCCCTGTGGCACCTTACAGACTAACAGATATTTTGGAGCATGAGCTTTCATGGGCAAAGACCCACTTTGTCACAGTTTAAAGAGGGCCTCTCAGTTAAGGGGAGGGCCACAGCTGACAAGGTCAGTTCCATCATGGAGGACGTGGCCCATTATCAGCAGTTAATATGGAGTTGTGAACATCAAGAGAGGAGAAATCAGGTCAGTTCAGTCACGGAGGATGTAGCCCATTATCAGTAGCTAATGTGGAGGTGTGAATATCATGAGTGGAGAAACTGCTTTTGTAATTAGCCAGCCACTCCCAGTCTCTGTTCAAACCTTGGTTGATGGTGTCAAATTTGCAAATGAATTGCAGCTTGCAGTTTCTCTTTGGAGTTTGTTTATGAAGTCTTTTGTTGTAGGACTGCTACTTTCAAATCTGTTACTGAATAACCAGGGAGACTGAAGACAAGATCTCCAAGATCTTTACCAAGCTTTTCTGAAACTACAATACCCACCGAAGGAAGTGAAGAAACAGACTGACAGAACGAGACGTGTACCCAGAAGCCACCTGCTACAAGACGGGCCCAACAAGGAAAACAAGAGAACACCACTGGCCATCGCATACAGCCCCCAGCTGAAAACTCTCCAGCATATCATCAGTGATCTACAATCCATCCTGGACAACAATCCTTTACTCTCACAGACCTTGGGAGGCAGGCCTGTCCTCACCTAC
Organism: Carettochelys insculpta; assembly: GCF_033958435.1. NCBI lineage: Eukaryota > Metazoa > Chordata > Testudines > Carettochelyidae > Carettochelys > Carettochelys insculpta. Next base: position 53,003,939 of record NC_134142.1, on the reverse strand, counting down.
AGACAGCCTGCCAACCTTAAACAAATTCTCTCTAGCAACTACAGACCACACCACCGTAACTCTAAACCTGGAACCAATCCCTGCAACTAACCTTAGTGCCAACTCTGATCACACATCTATACCAGCAATACCATCACAGGACCTAACAGCATCAACCACACCATCAGGGGCTCTTTCACCTGCACATCTACTAATATAATACATGCCATCATGTGCCAACAATGCCCCACAACAATTTACATTGGCCAAACAGGATAGTTTCTACGTAAAAGAACAAATGGACACAAATCAGACATGAGGAATGGTAACATACAAAAACCTGTAGCAAAACACTTCAATCTCCGTGGACACTCAGTAACAGATTTACAAGTTGCAGGCCACCAACAAAAAAAAAAAACATCATAAACAAACTCCAAAGAGAAACTACAGAGCTGCAATTCATTTGCAAAATTTAACTCCATCAACCCTGCATTGAACTGTGACTGGGAGTGGTTGGCCAATTACAAAAGCAGTTTCTCCACTGGATGTTCACACTTCCACATTAGCTACTGATAATGGGCCACATCCTCTGTGACTGAACTGACCTGATTTCTCCTTTCTTGATGTTCACGACTCCACATTAACTCCTGATAATGGACCACATTCTTTGTGACTGAACACACCTTGTCAACTCTGGGCCTCTCCTTGACTAAGACTCCCTTTTTAAACCTTCCTTTGGAACCCCCCACTCATGTATCTGATGAAGAGGGTCTTTGCCCATGAAAGCTTACACTTCAAAATGTCTGTTAGTCTAGAAGGTGCCTCAGGACTTCTTGTTTTTGAGGAAATGATCTGTTATTCAACTACTTAAAATTTATTCCTCTACTAATTTTTATTTTCTAAAAAATAATACAAATGGTCAGAAAGTGGTGAAACTATCACAAATTAATTACAGGGATCACTACTTATTCAAATTATATAAAACCAAACAAATTACATAAAATTCAAAAGGCATAAAAGCTAACACTATATAACATTTCACAACAGATCTCCTACAAAAAAGATTAGTTACTTTACCATTTTAAGAACATTTCTTAAAATTGAAGCAAGGGTGACTGCATTAGTTTTCTAACTGAAAGTTTGTGTCAGCAGTGACTAAAGAATTCAGATTCACACAGGAACTCATGAAAAATTGTGCATTTTCAAAATGGCTACCTGAGGAAGACACATGGACCAAAAAGCTTTATCTCAAACAGTTAAAGTTTGATAAAGTATAAGCAAGTGAAAATGATGTCTGATACTGACAAGTGTTACACAATCTTACCTAGAGTCATTACTAATACCTTAAAAACTAATGTCAAGCAATTCACCATGTTAGCAGGTGTTGATATTGCTTGGGAATGCAAAAGAGGTTCTGGTGACTCCCAACAGGGTCAATAGCCCAACTGAATATAAGCAAAGTGGGAATGGCCCTCTGGAAAATATTTTAGACTGAGAAGCCTGGAAGAAACCATACTAGGACCAGTTAAAAGCAGGGAGAAAGCTGGAACTCTACTTACTTTTCTTATAGTTTATTGTTGTGTTAATAAAATGAGATCTAATAACTGGGAGTTGTGGTGGTGGTGAAAGGGATGGGGGGAAGGAGAGTGGAGTTTGGACTGTGCTGTGAGCAGGTTAGTTACAGAATTATATTTATTTTTATTTGACACCTTTTCAAATTGGCTAGAATTGTAACCATGCAACAGAAACATCTTTATATCACTTGCAAATGAAACAGCATGTTACCCTCTATGCTTGTGTGCATTAAAGCAAGATTTTATTTCCCTCTCAACAAAGTATGGTGGTGATGTAGGAGACAGAAACGGTAGGTTGATTTACATTATCATTAATCTTGAAATAGTGCCTAAAGGCCCTAGCCCCAGTGTGCTGTGCACTATAAATGATATTATTAAAGCTCCTGTTCTGAAAAATGTTCAGTCCTGGTAGATAATAAAAGTATGGTGAGAAACTTGCTTCTTTTAATTTGAAATTCTGGCAAATGTGATATGAAGTAATTGATAGGAAAATAAATTCAAAACATTAAATGTGTCAATTTTCAGAATCTCCTTTCTGACCACTTCTGTCCTTACTAAAAGAGAAATATGACTGGCTGTTTTTATGTGCATTCATTCACCACAGATATTGAGTACAACTGGAGCATTACTATGACCAATTATCTGGCAGGTATGCAGAAGGAATCTTGGCACAAGAGGAAAAGCATAAAACTTACAATTTGTGACAGAATATAAAACCTAACCAGATTGTAACAGTAATATTGCACTTGGCCTCTGGGCACTGCTAAGGTCATTACTAAGTGGCTAAGGTTATAGTATTCCTGCTGGTCACTGATTCCTTGACTGGAAATGTAATTTACTGTCAGAAAAAATAACAGTGAACACAACCGAATGACAAGAATAGGAAAAGTACATATAGCTTCTGAATAAGATGAGAGTTCACATTTTTTCAGAACTGTAGCATAATGGATATTAATCAGGGCTGAGTTGTTGGGCTTAGAGATCGTGATACTGTGCTGTAGGAAAAGGGCTCACCACTAGTGTGGGCAAAAAAACCCATCCTCCTTACTTTCTCCAGTGCAGGAGTCAACTGCTGCCTTCTCCCTCAAAGCAGCACACACCCATCTTTTTTTTTTTCTTTTTTTCCAACCATCCATCTTAAGAGACAAATTCTAACAGCCAACACAGGGAAGATGACCAATTTGGAACAAGGCTGCAGTAAGGTGAGGTGTATGGGTTCATGACACCCGGAAAGAGCCTGGGAGGGAAATTGTGATTCCCTCTGTCCCAATTGGCACATTGTTGTGTTGTTGTTTTGGAGAAGGAGCACACTGATTGGTCAAAACCTCAAAAACTGTTGCAGCTTATGCTCCTTGGTGCTCTGGCACAGATACGCTGCTGGGCACACTGGGAGAGTATAGTCAGAGCTGTGCCCGCTCCCCAACTCCTGCCTAATTGTGAGAGTGAGGAATATATGAACTTCACTTTGCATCCCTTTAAGCACAGGAAGCTGTGGTGTATTGTGCAAGTACAATGGGAGTTAGGAAAAGGATGAATTAAGAGCCTCTAGTCCCTTGCGTCAGTACACAGAATGGGACCTCATCTGGCCCACATTAAAGATCCCACACTTTGATTCTGTCACATCATAAATTTTTAGTGTTCCATGGAGTTAGACACAGAACTAACTCTAACGCTAACTAAAGTCAACAGTAGTTTGGTTAAATCTTGTACAACTGGATACTTAAGGACAATACAGTATCACCATAAAGATTCTGTTAAAAGCATCTGGTTTTGGCCTGACTTTTTTTTTTTTTTTTTTTGAGTAGAACTAATGTAATGGCTCTGTGATGCATACCACCCTCCATTCCCCTTCTAGCCCTTATTATAGGGCCATCTGAGTTTCATGACCAGGGAGAAAGACTAGGGACCACGTGCAGTTTAAGCCACGTACATGTGAGAACTGTTTACACCAGATTTGAGGCTTTTCTTCTCTAATCTGAAGACAGAACCACCTCTTGGAGACTCTACAACATGGGTGTCCAACCTTTTGGCTTGCCTGGGCCACGTTGTGTGAAGAGGAATTGTCTTGGGCCGCATATAAAATATATAATATAATTAATGTATATAAATCACATAATAATGTTAAAAGTTTACGATCTTGTGGGGCAGCATTACTAGCTGTCCAGGGCTGCATGCAGCCTGCGGGCTGGACACACCTGCTCTAGAATGTGGAGAGAGATAAGATGTCTTGAAAGTCCCTTTCTGATCTCTCAAATTGGTATTGTGTTGAGAAGAACAGCCAAATCTGAGAATCAGGACCTAGGGGTTGCGGCAGATCACAGACTGCAGCTGACGAGTGCCTGATGGAGGGGGAACATTTTGGGTGCTGGATAAATTCCGTTTTGCTCCTTTCGTTCCCTCCTAAGTTCACAGACGGTGCAGTCCTGCAGGCTGGATAGTCAGCTGGGGCTCAGCAGGAGTTAGCCAGCAACAGGCCATAAATCAAAGCTCCTGCAACCGGTTAAGTCCTCTCCATAAAAGGCTTTCTCCAGACAGCAGGGGTGGAGAAAGGAGGGGTGGAGTGGTGCCCAGAGAGAAGGAGGCTGGAAGTGGTGAGAGTGAAACAGAACAGAGCAGAGCAGAGCTGGGAAACCTCAGCAGTAAGGTACAGGGGATAAGATACCAGAGGGAAGTGGTGGGTGAAGAGGCCCAGGGAAAGGTTACTGACATGGGCAGGGGCAAAAGCCTCCTCTCCCCAGCTCCCTCCTTCCCTAGGGTCTCTGGGCCAGAGTCCCTGGCAGTGGGTGGGACTGGACTTCCCCCACTATTTCCCCTGGAGGGCTGCCCAGTTGGGCAAAACCAGAGCAGCTTGAGTCCAGTGGAGAGGGACCTACTCCACTCCCATACAAGATTGGCCTGTGATGAAAATGGCATGGTAAGGGGAGACCTTTGCCTTTGGGAAGTCCCAGGGCAACAAAAGGGGCCTCTGTGAGTCTCTGAGGCACAAAAAGAGCTGCCCGGATGTGCAGAACCCTTAAGGAACTGACAAGGGATTTGTCACAGGGTCCATAATAAATCTTGCTTACACAAGAGAATCTCCTTATGCAAAATTTCTTGTGGTCTACATGCTATGCAACTGAAGTAAAGACCACTGGAAGAAATATAAGAGCACTACTTTGCACCTTAAGTTTTGCTACTCACTTAATTGAAAATATAAAGCAAATCTATTAAGGGCCTGAAAAGATTACATACACACCATATGTAGAGGATATTATAAGATTTTATTGTATTTTGAAAAAGTTCAGCATGTATTTTTACCAACTTTTAGGAAAACAGAGTTCTCTAGGATATCAAAAGCTGGAATTAAGTGGAAGAGAGATATATATGTGAGGATACTCTCAAGTTATGTAAGAAGTTGTGTGTAATTATGTGAAAGACTAATTCCTCAGTGACTTGAAGACAAATATACCAGTGTAACATTCGGGGGGAAAAAAAACCATGAAGTACAAATATTTTCTCTTTCACCTACCCAGTGCCAAAACATTTAGACCATAAGGTAGTTAGCCCCATGTTGATTACATTTGAAGCAGAATTCAGATCACATCTGCACTACAGTACCTACAGTAACACCATAAATCCACAGGGGAAAGGAGCAGTCCAATGCTCCTTCTAAGAGTGTCCTGCAAGTAGATGAAAGACAGTTTTGAATTTGGATCAGGAAAAGAACTGAGAACATGAAGTTGAATAACTATTCAGATTCAAATTTCTGATTTGTATCTTCAAGGTCCTCCTTAGGACTGATTCATGTTACAAGAAGGACCATCCCATTCTATGAGATTGTATGTGTTGAATTCCTGTTCAAGATACAAAATACTTTCAACAATTGACCCTCCACAACCATAGGACACCTCCCACAACAGTCATGAACTTCAGGCCCTTTGGAACAGGGAGTAAGGGAACTTTGAAGTAGTGCGGGTACTTCAAAGTTCTTGCAGCCAGAACGCTTATTGCCACTTTGAAGTTAGCAACTTCAAAGTTTGCATGGTGAGAATTATGCTGATGAGGTGCTGCATATGCAGAACACCTTATTGCTATTCATTGAGTGGACGCGTTTTCACTCCCCTTCAAAGTGAGAGCCTAGTGTAGACAAGCCCAATGTATCTTTTGGTGCTCACTTTAATAGATATGAAGGTGGTCAGATTCCATAATAATGGTTGTCTTATAAGAATAAAGATGAATAGCCTAAAAGACATGGCTGCACCCTTCAGGAAGGTTATCATGAAGTGCCTAGATAACAGAAATGGTGAAAAAGGTTTTTTCAGACTAAGTATTTTGTAAATGTAGGCTATTTTGCGGGGGGGGGGTAGGGGAAGAAGCAGGTGGGACGAGGGAATTGTGCATAATTCCTGAGCTAACAATTTGAGATCAGGATAAATCCTCTTTAGACACTGAGTACTCCACCAACCATTCACTACAACTCTGCATTACTCTTTATTCACAGTTCACACTGTGTCATTAGTCACACAACATTGTCTCTGTTCCCTGGTTCAATGACAAACTTTTCAAAAGGAAAATAAGGAATGATGAATAGGAAATTACAAACCTGTGGTATGAATTGGTTAAACTTCCAGGGTTCACAAATATTTCCAAATATGCTTGTGGGCTGTCTGAGTGAGTAACACTTGGTCTAAGGGACAACAAGATTAATCAATCTGTGCCTAAATAGATTTTCCCTTTCTTCATTATTGATCTTGCTGGTTTTGATCCTCTGGTTATAGGCATATTGGAAATCCAATGGATTAGATGCCCATTTAGAGGAGTCTCTCTCTGACAGTACATCACTGCTGGGAGTTTGACCTAGGTTTCCTTGATTTTATTAGTGTCTTCTGGGACTAAATGCACTTTCCCACAGCTGTTCTGTATTTATTCACTACTAGATAGATATGGTGAAAAAGGGTCAATATCTGTGTAATTGATCTCTGTACTTCCTACAGGGAGGCTACCTGGGCGCATGTTTTAATCAAATGAAGCTTTGCACTTCTACTGAAACTTCTATCAAAATATCTTAGAGATAAATAGTTAACTGTTAACTTCTCTTTTAAACATGGGGAACTGAGGAACAGGATGGTCAAATGACTTACCCATATTCAGAGCTGTTCCACAGTAGAAAAGAAATGCAACCTAAGACACAAACCTCTAGCTACGAGAATTCTGTAGCTGGAATCAACATATCTTATGTTGAAATTCCATTGCAGCCCCACTGTTGGAGATTGAAGGGAAAAACTGTCTCATCAGCTTCCCTTACTCCCTGTGACAGCGGTCAACAGGGGCACCCTCAGAGTTTGATTTAGCACATTCCTACTAAGCATGCGCTAAATTGAATCCTGGAAGACTGATCATGGCAGCATTACTCTTTCCTTTAGTGTAGACATATAGAAAGTCTGTGTTAAAGTTGGAAAGAGAACTCAGATCCTCGCTACTCCTGCATACTGATAACAGAAGACTAAATCAAAGGTTTCTCCCCATTTTGCCTAAACTGTCCTAGAGAAGACATATTTAGGTATTTGAGACAGCCTCACTCACTGGTAAGAGTTAAGGGAATACTTCAGAGACAACCTTTGCACAATCTCATATGTTGTTTCAGTCTTTTAATAAAAAGCATGATTACTGGAAATCACAGGTAGCTACAATTTCAGCCTGTTTTCTGTATAAACAAGTGTGAATTTTTTAATACCGAAACTTTTGCAATGATAATTACACCCAGCACTTGCAATTCACAGAATTTAACTATCAGATAATTAATTAATCTTGACTCCTAATCTCTTTTGGGTTATGTAAACTGGTACTTTTACATCCAGTTTACAAATTAGGAAACTTGGAAACAGAGACTAAATGATTAGCACAATGCAAAACAAGTAGTTAGCAATGGAGTCAGAATTAGACTCTTGTAACAGGAATTCCTAACTGCCATTCCTCTTTTATAACTAATACAAAACTCTAGTGAGACTGTCTTGTGTGTTCTACTTGTCACTCAAATGATAGCAACAAATAACCCACAATTCCAGAACTGTGTAACTATGTTGTAGATATCATATGGATCACTGGGCTCTGTATCAAATATAACACTCCAATCTACGAACTAATCAGTTAATCTATCTTTATGTTCACATACAAGACACACAAAAATTAAGAACACACCTTACTTCACAAATTAAATGAGCTCCTTTCCATATATCACAATGTGCTCTGTGTGATTACAATGATACAGGAAGAAACTACCCTACATTATACTTAACTGCTAGTCACAGATAGTGGGATTGATTTGTGATGGTACTTGGGCACACATCCATTTCTTGCACAATTCAGGTGGCATAAGGGATCAAATTACAGCATTCAAAGATGGATAAGGCACATGGAAGAAAAATGCTGCACTAGGTCAATCCTCCACTGACATAAGGTCCGTTTAAGTACCCAACTATAGTAACAGATCTTGGAGCTGCCTAAACAGTGCTCCACATAATCAGCAATGGGCTGGCTCCGTGCATCAGGGCACTAGAACTGTAATCCCCTGCACCATCCTGCTCTGTTATAGAACAGTCCCTTTATCTCAGAATCAGAAGCATGAAATTCACCTTGAAAATGATGAGATTTCCAGATTGCAAATGGTACATTTCAGTTTTACACATACACTTTTATTTTCATTTCTCACCCAGAAGAAAATAGTTTGTGGTAACACATGCCATGAGCAAAGATGCTCCTGGATACAAGCTTACTTGAATTCACACGTGCCAATTTGATTTTGTGGATGTTGTAACTAATTCTTAGCCTTCAGGTTATCTGCCATTGTGTATGCCATACTAATTCCTACCAGTGTCTCTTGCAGCATACTAACAATATTTATAATCTTCCTTTGCCCTCAGCTCTGGGCCCAAACAGTTGCCAACTTCCTGAAGGTCACTACTCAGTTTCTCTCATGCAATACCACATGATTAACCACTGCAGTCTTGTTTAACTTCACAAATGCCAGATAAACTTATATGTAAGGCATTTTAGGTCCTGTCTCTGGGTAGATTAGGCTGTTGCTGAAAGATTAGGATTGTGATTTATTATTATTTAATATTTTCATTTCAGAGATCAGGTGTCCCACGTGGGATCAGGGCTCCATTATCCTAGGCGCTGTTTGTACGTGAAAACTAAGTCAATGGACCCAAAGAGTTTTAGGCACTGAGAAATGAACGGGCAGATCCTTGTGCCCACGTGGTACCCCACTGACTTCATATCTTTCTATGTATGCCCCCAGGAATCTATTTTATTTTGAACAAGACAGAGGTACAATAGATAATCAGAAGATATACGTGTAGGTAAATGTTACTACTCTGCTCACTGGCGTGTGACAATAGCAAATTGCTGTTCATGTTGCGCGAGGTCTGGGGGGCTGGTCTAAGGGAGCAATTGTGCATTTCTCATGCATCATGACTTCCCTGTGCTGTGTCTTAGGTGGTACACCCACATCCTGGCCACTGTCCCCCACAGAGCAGATTACATACACAGAATTTTATTTCAACTAAAATAAATTTGGTATCTGTAAAATATGTCAAGATAAACTAGAAATAATCCTGTACACAAACCAAAATATTGAACATGTTTGAGAAATACTTTTATTACTCTGGTGCTATTAAATTATTGTTAACATCACTATTAAAATTGTATCTTTTTACAGGTCTTGGGTGTGAAAAAAGCTGAAAATCCACCATTTTAACAGGAGGTTTATGCCATTATTCATCACACTGAAAAAGCTCTCCTACTTGAAGGATTCAGCAGAGAAGTAAAATTGATTTCTTTCTTTGGATAAGTAAAAGTAAAGCTATCATCCTCTAATTTCAGGAACATTTACTATAGCATACAGTTTTACTACTGTCCTTCAGTATCTGTTGACATTTCCACTAGCAACACAGCTGACTAAATTCATATTGAGGCAAAATTTAAATACTCAAATTAAAAATATAAATAAAAATAGGAAAATTATATAATGGCTTTTAACATGATAGACATCCAAAAGAGGCAAGTTTTGTAAGTGTTTATACTATTACTAATTCTAACAACCTTGGCTATTTATTTTTTTTCGACTGAAATTTGCAGCTCATTAGATTTTAATATGGTTAAATACCTGTGGACACTATGGTAGGAAAATATAAACAATATGTTTTAACAATAGCAATTGGAAATGTATAGCTTCTTGGAACATTATTTAATGTATTTATTTATCTATCTATTTATTTATTTTTCTGCTGTATGCCCGGCAATTCAATTAATACCATACTGTTAATTTGCCCCATTCCATTGTATGTCAGGGGTGGGAGCGGGGGAGGAAATTAGAGAATCTCTCCTTACTGCTGATGGAAACATAACCATTACTGTAAACTAAATAAAAATAACTACAGAAATAGTTCATAAATAGTGAGTTTACATAAAGGAATTGCAATTTTTTGAAATTTTTAAAATGTGAAATTGACAATGAAATAGTCAAAGGTGGAAATAAAATAGACTAGATTTGCTGCATCTGCTGGCAAAAATCAGGATCTTGGTGCCTCCTGGCTGAAAGTGCACATGGAGGATAGGATGCACAAGTATAAAATTGCCTACAACACAGGCTGTGCCAGAAATCATGAGTGTGCTGGCAGTACCCACAAGCAAGGAAATGGCATCCAGGAGATGAGCGCAGCCACGGCATATTGCTGGGTAGTCTCTCTCAGTACAACTCCATTTAAAGTATCTTGCCCCGATGTAGGTAGAACCCATGAAAATTTTCCCCAGGGTAAATCCTTGCACAGGTCCTGCTTAAGTCACCCTCTTGATCTTAGGTATAACGCTTGATGGCATGCTGTTTCAAAAACACTTGGAAAAGTGGGTGATGTTAACTCTCGTATGAGCTGCAATACAGGCATGACAGTGCGCATTGTGAATGCAGTTCCAACCCTGACTCTGAATTTCCTGACTTTTGTCCAGTTAAAACAGCTCCTTAGTGTTACCTTTACACAGTATTTTGTGAGAATATACAGATCTGTACATGTACTTGAAGTTAAGAATTATTACAGCCACAGCGGTGTATTAAAACCAACATTTGTTTTTTTCTCCAGTCCTCCTGTGTTAGTTACTTACACTACCACTGACAGTTTTGAGATTACCATGCTGGAACCTATTTTCATGTGACAGCCGCAGTGCAGATACTTGTCGATATACTGGTGCTGAATGTTAATCACTGCTACGGTCTAGAAACAATTGTCAGCTACGTCACTTATCACCAGAATGAACAGCTAAGCCTTGACTTAATTGCCTTATCATGTGCCACATGCTCCTCGCTGAAACGGATAGACAGCACTAAGAAATACTGTGGGGGATAAAATAATTACAAACTAATAAGAATGTTAAAAATTAATGACAAAAACAGCTCCAAGCATCAGTTATGGTTCTCACATCTTTCTTCATTTATGCCCTTTTCAATACTATCCGGAAGAGATTCTTATTATTTGTTTAAGATCTAAAGGGCAAAATAAGTTTTGAATAAAATACATTTAACAATATAATGTAAAGTGTGGCCTGGATACAGGAACCAGATATCTGTCTTCACTTTGAATATTAAACACAGCACCTGACTTTCCTAGAAAACTCTTCTACATTCTCCAACTTTCCTAGAAGATCAGTAAAGTGTTTTAAATAAACAAAATCTATTTTTCATATACTGTTATACTTAGCTAAACCTTGGATAGTTTGAGTATCAAGACACATCCAAAGTAGGTACAGCTTTTAGCCTATTAAATCATCTTCCTGTTAAATAAATCTCTCCATTTTTGTCCAGGAAACAATGAATAATTGGCCTTAGAACTCTCATCAGGCAGCACAGAGAGAGAGAGAGAGAAGAAGAAATAAACTACTAAAATAGCATACTAATTATTTGTTTGCATAATATTTTAAATAGCTTTTAAAGTGCATGCAAGTACAACATTCAGATACAGAAAGAATGCAGAACATTGTGTTTGTAAGTAAGTTTTACTTGTTCTTTGCTAATATTTATTTTTTTTCCTTTAAACTGACGATGAGGTCAAATCACTGCTGGAGTGGTAGGAGGCTATAGACAGAAGTTCCAAATCAATCTTTGGGACAGTAACACATATTGTTCTCTGACCAAACCTTCCTTCCATCTATAAAATTTCTCCCTGAAAATTTAATTATGTTTTTTGGTGCAACATGTTACTTTCAATGGATTCTCTTATAATGATCAAAATATTATATATTATTTTAATGCACTGGTGTATGCTGAGCCTGGTTATTTACACAGTACACAAGTTCTAATGCATTTATCACAAGTTATCTTACCACCAATAATTCATAGGCATGCTAAGGGTTGATGGGAAAAATAGCTTGAAGTCAAGAACCTCCTCCTTGAGATTTAAATGAAATTTGCACAAGAACTCAAGACAAGCTGATGTAAACAGTATGTTAAAATTAACATGCTGAATGTAAATATTATTAAAATACATACATCTTGCTTTTAACTCTAACTATTTACAAAGGTACCTTAAAATAAACCACTCAATAACTGCAGTGCCTAAATCTGGATTATATGAAGGTCAATAAGTAATTTGGAACCTTACTGAACAGGGTGAAGCAACTGTATAAAATATGATTGTGTGAATAATGAACTGCACATATTGCTTAGTTCAGAGACTTGTAAAACAGTGATTAAAAATTACTAAAATTACAGTATCTGCATTTTTAAAAATAAGAACCAAAATAGAATTAATCAAACCTCAAATGAATATTAATAAAAGTCTTAAAATAGACTTTACTTTATTTTTAATATTTAAATTATTTCCACATTAATTTATTTTATTACATAACTTGTTTAAATAGTAATACCGCAATATACAAGTCATCATTTAAAAACAAAATTAAATATGCACCATTCCAAATATCACATTCATCTATTTAAATATGGTTTTAGGGACAGTTCCATTCTATTTCACAAGGGATCCAGATAATACATATTGGTGTGCATATATACATACACAGACACACAATTACTGCACTCATTGATACACAAATACACACCCAACAGGTACACCTTCATATAGTAAGATTAAAAATAATAAATTTGCTATTTTACTGTTATCAGCTGTTTAAAAATTAAAAGTATATTTAGAGAAGAATGATTTTTCCATTACATTTTCCAAGTTCTGAAAACTGTTCTTTATGCAAAAATGTTAGATATCTATGATTATGGGTGTATATATGTTAATGAACGAATAAATCCTTAACCCACCATATCTTTTTCTTCAGTTTGCAAGCTGTCACCCGTGAAAAGTATGGTGTAGATGATAGGATGATACTGTACCTGATTGGCTCTGGAGGTGGTCATGGGATCAGATGGAGAGGACTTGGTGGTAGTTGGGGAAGATGGCAATGTCTGGGAACAAAGCAGTTCAGGAGCAAATCAACCTTTATAAGCCTTAGACTGAACAGTTAAAAAATAAACCAAAGTAATGTAACTAGAAAAAAAATTAAAATAAAGCCTAAGACTAAAATCTTTCTCCTACTCATTGGAACTTAATGGAATTTAAGGTCAGTTGAATAAATAAGTAATGCATGTAAATATGCATGCATGTGTGCATAAAAACAAATTCATGACTTGAAATCAAGATGGTGAGCTTACATAAATAGTAAAAAATATGTTGATCACATGAATATTTTTTCTTTTCCTACTCCTCTTCTTGGGGAAAATAAAGATTAAAGTAAATACAAATTCCAGCAAGTTCAATGAGCACACGAGGAACAGTAAACTTTCTATCAGCAGACAAGGCTAGTGCTTGCAAGAAGTGGTGAAGTTCACTTTGGCATTGGCATTAAGTTTTTCACCAACTCTATGTGCTGACTAAATCCAACAAACTGCTTTCATAAGAATCTTGATTCATATTCTAAAACAATTAAAATTGCAGCTATTGAAGGTTTTTTAACTATAAAAACTGCTAAAATATTCACTGATTTTTAATAAAGAGCCATGTGTGACGAATGTAAACATCAATCTTATGACAGATGAATATGCAACTAATGGAATTGCAACAAATTACTACAGTATAATTATGGTTAGTAATCAAAGATCATTCATTTAATAAGGACAAAGGCTAATAATTCAGCACCAATCTGTGCTGAAACCTAACACAAAAAAGAATTTGGAGTAATTTATTGATTTTTTCTCAAAACAATATATGTGGTATTTAATATTCAGAAGTCAACACACATACTATCAAAAAGCACTGCTCTATTTAAAAAGTATCTGTATATAAACATAACTCTCAAACATATCACTTCCTAATAGAGTAACTTTCTGTATACAAATGTAGTGAGAATGTCAGATTTCAGTTTTCAAGACACAATATGCAATGCTCATTCAAACCAGACTCAAACATTTTTACAATATTCAAATATCTAAGAAAATTTAAAAGTTCATCAATATTGCCATGAGAAATAAGGAGTTAAATGCCATAGAATAAGATGCCTAACAGGTCTGCCAACCCTCCAGGATTGTCCTTGGGTCATCAGGAATTAAAGATTAACTTTTAATAAAGATCATGCCATGTAATGAAACCTCCAAGAATTGTCCAAACAAAATTGGCAACCCTAGTGCCAAATATTTTCATACCTAAACTAGTTCTGGTTTCACACCAGAACTAAATAAAGCATAACTTTTAAACTTTCAGAACTTTTGGTGTTTGCATTCATTTACAGTCCTAAAAAACATAACCCACATGTGAAAAGGAGTGCACATATTTTAGCATTAACAAAACTCCATAATGCACATGAGCATGTTGGGATTATGTTCATGCAGAAAGTTACATGCAATGGCAAAACACTGGCTTGCAGAGATGCATCAGGCTTTTTGTGCATACTTAAATAGTGGGGCCTATATTGAGAGCAATGTAGAGCTCTTTATTTTATGTTTTCAGAATACGTTCATCTGTAAAGCCAATAGAAACAGTAGAAATTTTAATAAATAAAAAGGATCCTATTCCATACCTTCAACTCATCATGAACAAAAAGAATTTAATCTAAGCATCAGTGAGGACTATGTCAAAAGGCTTCTAACACAATATATCCTGCCGTGTGCTCCAATATAACAGGGAAATCCCAAGATAATGTGAAAAAAACCAGAACCATTATTAAGGATTCTACCACATCTTTCTCTGCAGTATATGACATTGTTTGTCATATGTCTTTGTTAGGGACAGAACTCTCAGAAAAAAGAACTGCAGATTTTACAGAGCTGACTGTGGTCAGTTACACCAAATGCAATCCTGGTCTAATGAGATTGCATAGGTTTAGCTCAGCGAAAAATTTCACCCCAGTTGTGGATCATAATGCACTGATTTTTATCAGTCCGGCTACAAATCTTTATTATCCCCATGAAACAGGACAAACCGTGGGGAAAAATGGGCTGTAATTTATTGTGCCAAGCTGTCCTTGGTTAAAATTGAATATTAAGTACTCAGCCTAAAAGGTACTTTAAAGCAGAGGTGAGCCAAATGGGGGGGTTGGGCCCCCTCGGAGGAGATGTGAAATTTTGTAAGGGGGGCCCAGCAATCGTTGGCTGGGTCTCAAGCTCATCCATCTCATTAAAAAGTTGAAATAAATTACTGTGTCTATGTATGTATATTCAAATTTATAAACAAATTAATACAGGTTTTACATTCTACATACTTATTTTCTTAAGCATGCCAAAACGGGTTTCTTTTATATGAACATAACCAAAATTTCCTTCCATTTGGATTACATTAGACAGCTTGGTGGGGAGCCTGCTAACTGCAGTGATGAAAAGTGGAGCCCAACGTAAAAGCTCACCCCTGCTTTAAAGAAAAAAAAAACACTCTATGGACCCTTTGAAATCCAGGATTTGGGTTTGCATTTTTAACTATCAGCCTCATCAGTGATATATCTGACATCTGATGGTTTATTTACCAACTTTATTTTGAGTTGGTTTTGTTTTTTGTATTCTAACACTAATTAATCAGAAGGAAAATGAGGATTTAAAATAGCTAACATACATGGAGAGAAGTAAGCAATAAGTACAAGTACTGTATTTAAGTGGAAATAGGAACAATTTAATACTGCGAAATGCCCTGTTTACCAATTGCACGTTACACAAAACAGATGGAATGTACACAGCTCTTATTTAATAACATTCGCCTTTTTGAAAGCAGAAAAAATAAGTATAGAAAAAGGAGCACTAACATTTCATGTATTCTATAGAGCCTACCACAATACTCAATAACAGCAGCACTCCACTACTTTATTTTCTCAAAAAGTCTTAAAAATACAAAGAAAAGAGGTAAGAACAGTTGATACGAAACATTTCTGTTACTAAACAAGCATCAAGCATTTTTTTCATACAGACTCACCATTGACAAAATATTCAAAATCATGTATGGCAAATTGCTTTTCAAATCAAAGTGTTTTGTGTCTGAGACGTTGGCTGTGTCTGTGGTTGCCGTTATAACCACTATTTTCTTTTTCATTGAATGGTACAGTATATAAATCAAGAAAATAAGGCAGGTCTCATTCACAATCCTCACAGAATCTGGATTTTGTAATCTGTGCAGCCTCTGCTTTTGTCAAACAATTTTCAGTTGAACACTAGCCTGATTCTTTAGCATCAAGATCCATGGGAGCAGGACTAGATTCTACATTTGTACACTGTGCATATTTTGTAGCCATCCTCCCCTAGCCAACCCTCTAACTCCAGTTGTTTTTCAGGTCACAGATCCCTCAAATGCATCATGGAGAAGAGGACACTTGTGCACTGGGTATCAGTTTTTAAAAGATTTTACACTTTGTATAATATATAACCAGACCGCATTTTTGGTATGTAAATGAAACCTCTTTCACTACCACCACCAAAAATAAACCAATATGGTTCTTTTAAAATAACATACGTTATATGTATATATGTGAACTACCCATTTATTTCCTAATGAATAGAACTGTGAATGAGAATTTTCAGAAAAAAAGAGGCAAGTTGGTGAGTTTTGGTTACTTTACAAATGATTTCCTTTTATATTAATGGAAGCTATGCTTCATTTCTATGTCTTGAAGTGCTTCACAAGAAATGTATGAAATATACTTTTAGACAGAATGGCATATTAAAGAAAGTTGGAAATAATTCAATTTTGAATTACTATGCACTGTAGAATAATTTTGAAAACTTAGTGAGGGTTTTGCATTAGGTGGCACTTGAATTTAGAAGTTATTAGGCTTTGGGGAATAAGAAGTATAAAGTGATTAGAAACTAAAAGATGATTTTACATTAAGGAGTCTCAATTTTCAAGACTGAAACATTCATACCACCAGAGCTCTCCAGCAATTATAGGCTGCCCTCTAGCAA
Source organism: Carettochelys insculpta (assembly GCF_033958435.1). Classification (NCBI taxonomy): domain Eukaryota; kingdom Metazoa; phylum Chordata; order Testudines; family Carettochelyidae; genus Carettochelys; species Carettochelys insculpta. The sequence continues at coordinate 52,986,974 of NC_134142.1, read as the reverse complement.
GGCTATCGCAAAAGGCTAGTCAGAATTTCTACTCTACACCATTTTTAAGAGATTATGAAATTTTGAAAGATGCTAAACCTTCATGAACAACATCCAAGTCAGAGTGATTTTTTTGTCTTTGCTCCTAAATTTTATGGCCTTGCTTTTACTCTGCCACGGGAAGCGGGTGGGGGGCACAAAGGGAATGTTTACAGTTAATAGATGTTTTTGTGCTTCAGGAACTGATTGGTTCCAAAATGGGGAAAAAAAAAAATCAAAAGTTTACTGACCAAGACCCAGATTCTACCTAATACCTATAAAAGCATGCAGCAGTATTTAGGGAAACACAAGAAGAAATTTCATCTTTAGGTGGCTCACACGGAGTGCAATTTGTTCTGAGACTTCTCTGTCTCCATTCCTCAAGGTCAACAACATTCTAAAAGCAGGTAGGAGGAAAGCAGACGGGTAACACACCTATTCTTAGCCTGAGCAAGGAGCTGGCAGGCTACAGCACAGTGGGTGCACTTCCTTGATGTCCTGGGAGGCCATGCAACTTAATTTTGAGGTGGGAGGTCTCCGCAGTTTAAATACTGAGATGTGCGTAAGTATTGTATAAAAAATAAGATTAAACATTTACCGCCAGATCATGTCTTCACTTCTGGGAAGATTGACCTGGTCACGGCTGTTCTTTTGGAGTTTGATTTTGAGCATATGGTAGAGGCACACAAAATTGATCTGTCTGAGGTCAGCAGTAGACTCCTGTACTCCTTGGTATCGTGAGGAGTAAAGGAGGGTGATAGGACAAATGCTCCTGTCAATCTCCCTCAGTGAATACAGTTAGGTAAGTTGATTTCAGATACATTGATTCTAGCTATGTAATTGCTGTAGCTAGAATTGCGTACCTGAAATTGACTTATTTCCCTAGTGCAGACCTGGTCTGAGTGAGTTAAAGTTCTTCAATTCTCAGTGCCATACTTGGGTTTTTTGGAGGAGGAAATCGGAAGAAGGCAGAAAATTAAGAAAATACCACAGTAAAACAATGGTAAAGGCCACCAAAAATAGGACATTCATATTTAAAGGTGACACTTTAGTATCACTTTACAGCTGTCTACAGAAGGGCTTGCCAAACCATGGTGACCTTGAACAACACAATATTAGACCAAATAAATTTCGGCCCATTTTAAAGTCTACACTTACAGGTGCAAATAAAATAATTAACAGTTTCTGTGGTTTAATTTTAAAACTATTAAAACAAACAGGTCTGTTTTTACATTTTTACACTATCATTTTGAATTCCATTTCTGACACAAATTAAGGGCTGAATAGTTTTAGCAATTGAAGTCAGATAAGGGATAAAGCTGCTGTGCCAGATTTCACCACATCACTGTGCTGGAGGACCTGAAAGACTGGCTTAGAATGTTTTCTACAATACCAGAAGGGATTTCCCTTGTGACTGCTCACTTTGCAATTTTTTGTATTTTTAATATATTACAAACCCTTCACACATGACTCTAGTGAGGCAACATGATAATCACGAAGTATCTTTAAAAGTTAAGGTCTGTTATGTAAATACACAACAATAAATTTTTAAAAGCGTCTTTTGATAAAACAATAATTAAGATTAGTTAGTAACAGAGAGAAAGCTGTGTTAGTCTATATACTATCAAAACAAAAAAGTAAAGTAGCACTTTAAAGACTAACAAAATAATTTATTAGGTGAGCTTTCGTGCTTTTAAAGTGCTACGTTAGAGTGCTTTTTTGTTTTGATAAGATTAGTTAGTTAATTATAGCCCAGAGCTTACCAAAGTTGTTTTGTTGGAAGGTCTGCATTGGACCTTTGTACCCGTGCAAAGTGAACGTAAAGCACTTCCATTCTGATCTGGTACTTTTTCACCATCCACTTTGCACTTGCACAACGCTAGTGCAAATGACTATGCAGAGTGCAAGGCAAAGAAGAAAGAGGACACAAGTCAATACATGAAGACAGACATTTATGAAAGATTTCAAAATGCTGTCCTGTCCTTGATTTTCAGTTTACATGGCAAAACTGAGGATTAGAAGTTGCCAAAAGGTGGGGAGCTAACAGCCTTGCCGAGTCTCTTGGCAAGGTGAGGGGCTCCCGCTCTGAAATGGACAGAGCTGTCAAGCCTGAACAGTACCGTGCTGTGCTGTGTCCCCTCCTCCCATGGCCAGCTCTTAGCTTTGCTTGGCATGTGGAGTATAGTGCTTCAACAGTGATTTAAAGGGCCTGAGGCTCCAGCCGCTGTCACAGCTGGCCAGGAGCCCTGGGCCCTTTTGAACTGCCGGGCACTAGGGCAAGTGCCCCTTTTGTCTGCCCCCCCAGCCACTGGTGGGCCTGCCCACAGGGGAGATCTTAAAAACTAAAAGGGTCTTGGGAACACGGCCCTGTTCACAGAACTAGAGGAAGTTCTGCTCTGGTGTGACACCTGAATGAGAGCCTCTCATGAGCCCTTTGGGAGCAACAAGGGGCAGGGAGCATTAACCATACCTGCTGCCACCTTGCAGCACAAGAATCTCTTTAGAGCTTAGTGGGAGTGGGAGAAGAGGATTAAAGAAAGAAAGTAGGAGTTAGCATTCCCCTCCAACACTTCCCCTGCAACCTACTATAATAATAGAGAAAAATGGTAGGATCTAGCTCCCCTTCCTCACCCTGCCCCATGGTTATGCCAATAAAACAGAGTAAGGCCATGTCTATACATCCAGAGCTGCAGTGGTGCAGCCATACCAATACTGCTGTGCTGCAGCAGTGTCTGATGAAGATGCTTTATGCCGCTAGAAGAGAGCTTTCCTGTCAACATAAGATAAACAGCTTCAAAAATGGTAGAAACTATGTAAGTATGAGAAGCTCTCCTATCACCAGAGTACCATGCACACAAATGCCTATGTTGTTATAATTTATGTCACTCGTGAGGATTTTTATTTCCACACCCCTGAGTGACCTAACTCATACCAACATAGGTTACATTGCAGCCTAAGTGAACAGGGAGACACTCAAATAAGAGCTACGTATAAACATGGGATGAGATTGTGTGATCATCTACTTAAGAAACCCTGTCTTGACACTAATGTTTTTGCCAGCTTTCCATAGGTGCCTAACCTTGTAATAACAAGGCAAAATCCCTTAAAAGAAAAAAAAAAATCACAGGCTGCATCTATGCTAGCAAGTTCTTTTGAAAGATTTTTTGAAAGAAGTGGGCTCCTTCGAAAGATCCCATGGAGCGTTTACGCACAAAAAGCGTTCTTTCAAAAGTAAACTGAAAGAATGTGGTGCTCCTATTGAAATCGCTCTTCCTTTTCCCAGTTCAGGAAGAGCACCGCCTATCAAAATCTTCTTTTGAAAGGAAATGTGTACATGTTCTGCAGGCTTTTTTTTTTTTTTTTTTAAAAAAAGAAAGAACAGTCCTCATAGGGCCTGATTTTTCAATCCCTGGCCCATTCTTTCAAAAGAGCAGTGGACTGTGTGGGCACTCTCTTTTGAAAGAGCAGGTCACTTTTTTGATCTGCTTATTTGTGTGTGGATGCACTCTTTTGAAAGAAGTTCTTTCGGAAGAGATCTTTCTGGAAGGGCTTCTTTTGAAAGATCTCTGTAGTGGAATGATAGCCTGAGAGTGTGGTGGGCACCAACACTAATTGCATCTGGCATCCTCAAATTTGGAGACCATCAGTGAATCAGGTTTCAGACCTAGATATGCCACAGAAATGCTATTAGCCTCAGCTGTCAATGATCTCCTCAGAGCAGTGAACAACGATCAGGTGGGCTGGATCAGACAAGGGTTGGGAGCAACAGCTTTAGAGTTCTTCTAGTCATACAGACACATCCAGAAGGATGGTACATAGTTGACTTCTGTTCCTCCCTAAGACATCTCAGCTGTGAAGTCACACAAGGCCAGGAACAGGGTGGAGCAGGAAGAGGTGGAGGGATAGAATGGAGGGTGGGCAAAAAGAAGCAGGGGCAGAGATGAGACAGGGTGAGGGCTTGGGGGAAGTGGTGGAGTGGCTCAGAGCAGAGTTTGAGAACCTCATCAAGAACTGGGGAAGTGAGTGACTCTATTTGTGGTTCCTTCTAACCCTTTAATACCTCTAATTTGTCCAAGACCGAGCTACTTAGTTTCATTCTCATTGCATGCAGACATGGGGACCTGGGTAACAGCCAATTGGCTGAAGAGCTATATGGTTAATAAAGGAAGTGATGCTGATTGATAAGGAGAATCTTTTTAAGAAATATGAGAAGTACACATTTACTCTACAATTTGAAGGAGGCTGCCTAGAAATTACCAAAATGGGACTCTTCCTGAACTCAGGCTGACATTTGCAAACCTGGGTACCTAAAATCAGGTTCCAAAATCCATGTTTAGGAACCTGAAAAAAAGCATCCTGGTGTTCAAAGAGGATAAACACCTTCATCTTCTCTACCCCACCATTGATTTCAGCGGGGTTCACTGGAGCTCCACAAATCTGAAAATCAGGCCACTTTTATTTAGGCACTTAGTATTAAATATTTTGGTAGCAGAGTTTGGGCCACAGATTTTTAAATATCAGAGCCTAAAACCTGTCACCCAAAACTGCGTATTCTCAACAAAATTATTTTTTCAAATGAAACGAACATGAAGTACTGGATTAATTTTAGGCTCTTATATTTTTATAAGCTTGGCCTGGATTTCCAGTTAACAAGAGAATCTAGCAATGCCTTTTTTCATCTTTGGCTGGCCAGAGGATGCCTTTCTTCCCTCCTATATTACGTATCTGCTAGTGCCATCAGTAATTCACATTGTGAATAAGTTACTGTAACACTTTCAGCCTGGAAATGACTGTGAAAGCTGCTTGGAAGGTTCAGCAAGCACAGAAAGCAACCATGGATCTTCTGAATCAAGTGGACTGGCATGAACAAATCACACCAATCTTCAGACTCTCTAAAAGATGCCAGTCAATTTTCAGGTGAAATTCAAGCTATTCAGCGCCAGCTATACAGCTCTAAATAGCTTAGCATCCAACTGCTTTCGTGATCTCCTCACCTAACACACCATACCACCCACAATTTGTCTGAAAGGTTGAGCAAAAAAGCCTAAGTCAGGTTTGAGGGTAGGGAGACAGGCTACATTCAGAAAACAACACTGCATGTGCAGTTTTTTATTCAAGAATTTTTCTAATTCTCAACTCTATAAGCACAGGCATTAAACCTATAGAACCTGTTCATCCCTGCCGTGTATAAGGAGCTTGCATTGTACTGGAGAGTGGAGGATTTCTGCAATATTTAGGACCCATACCTTGATAATTTTATATTTATTTATTTAATTCATTTAAGCCACGTAAAATGGACCGACATGTTATGGCAATGGGAGGTGATATTATGGCAATACAGAAATTTGTACAAATCAAGTAAAATAAGACTAATTGATAATGTTTATCTTCACAAAGCTCTTATAGTTCATGTTTTGATTTATTCTGGTTGGTTCAATAAAGTTGAAGCCTGTTTGTTTCCAAACTCTACAATGACAACAAAATTCTAAGTTCACACTTGCCTCTTGCAAAATCTGGAATAAAGCAATTGTATATTTTTGTAATTTAGACTGATGACCCAATATTTATATTTTAAGGACTTATCATACAAAGGTGTCATTTGGTATAAAAGAAAAATAATTGGAAATATAATTTGACTGTAACTATAATACATATATAAGTATATCTATGTACATGCACATTCTACTGCCATCCCCCTGTACCCTTCATATGTGGTGGTGATATCCTTGTGTCATAAATTTATAAACTATGGATCCATGTCATAAATTGTAGGATCAGATACATTATATTTATCAGGAATCTGACTTTCTGATCTGCAACTCTGCCTTGCCTACTAATCCATCTCCCATGGATTTATTTTATATATATGTATATATATAAACATTATGCACACTATTCAAACAGCTTCCATCTTTTCCAATAAATAGCTAGAGAGGTGTATGCTTGTCTTCCCACAGACCTGGATTTTTTTTAAGGGGGAGGGCAAAACCAAGCAAAACAAAACAAAACAAAACAAAACAAACCTTAGACTAGTTAGGGGTGCAGGATGAGCTGATTTTATTTCTGTGCCAACTGGCATGATGACACAAAATCTCACGACTACTTCTAGCCTTATAAGATCATGGGACTTATGAAAGAGTTAAAATGCAGAAAAGCTATTTCAAAGTCTGTTATGTCTTATTGTTTTCAGTTCCACTCCTGGTAATGACTCCCAATGACTTTTATGGTTTTCTGTTAACTCTCTAATGCATTTCAGAATATTTTATGTAAAATATGTAGCACATACAAAATAAATGATGTCACGGTATTTATCAGTAATCATTTGCAATGGCTTGTAGAAATAATTAGTGTTTCATCACTCAGGAGCCATGCGGGCATTTTAACCTCATGATTTTATAATATGCCACACTATCACCCACACACTCTGAGTGCATATATTAAGATGCCCCCCCCACAGAATAATTAAAAAATATAGCATCACTACACATAGCTAGCATGAGCTACTGCAAACGAGTGCATCATACTCTTCATATGGTAGGAATATACAGTACAGGACAGGACAGACAGAAGAAAATTCCCTCTGAATGCCTGTTCATTTTATTTTCCTTCTCCTCCTCTAGAAGTAACACATCAAACACATTCTAACTGTAAAGTTACTTTGGTCATTGTGTTTGACCCTTGTTTGTGGATATGGTTTTCCCAGCTTCCAATATTCTTACAAAAGATGGCTCAACATAAGACGGGTGTTGGATCATTATATCTTGTATGTGACTACCTTACAGTTACACAAAACATAGTAATACTTGAAGATAAGGCAATACAAGCTATACGCAAGAATGGTAAAAATTGCACAGAATAAATTAGCTGAAAATGCTCACAACAAATGATTCTTACATTTGCAAGAATCAGCTGTATGATGTAGGTCTTTTCAAGATACATAATATGATTCAAACAGTAATTCAAAAATAATTTGTTTTGCAATGTAAGAGTAAGGAAATTTATTACATTATTTTTCCTGAACTGTAATAAATCTTAATGATTTACAGAGAGGCTCACATTTTACATCTCAAATAAAACAAAAATGTGTTCCCTGAAACAACAAAGAAAAGAAGCTTATGAAGGATACATAGCACATAATGGTGGTTCAATTTATAAGATATTATATATAAATACCACTGGGGAAAAACAGAACAGAACACAACTGTAAGCAAAAGGAGATCAGAAAAGTCTTAGCATAAAAGAAAACCACTGACATTCTCCTAAAAAAAGATTTAATGTGAGCCCTTTACATGTTAAACATTTAAGGCTCTTTACCAAAGAAGTAAACTCTAAGCAGCTGATGTGCCTCTGTTTTCCCAACCAATAACTCACTTGTTTGATGCGGTCTGGATTAACAGTGGTCTGGGGCTGGAGAATGCTGACTGGTTCTGTCTTGGCCACGTTTTGAGGCATTTCACGAATCTTTTCTGCAATGAAGCCATGAACTGCATTCAGTGCTTCAACTGTTCCCTGGATCAAACACACTCGCTCTGTAGTACCTGTATAGAGAAGACCATTATTTAGATAAATTTTTATCTTACGCACGTGTTCATCATAGCCTCAAAAACTGTTTGGAACTATCACTGAATACTGATGTCTAACTGTTATAAGGCAAAATTTAAAAATTCCCTTAGCTGCCTACCATAATATGCATACAGTACATACAGAAATATTATTTCAAATGGTAGCTCTGGAATTATTGGCCTAGATAATTTTAAACTTATTTTGGATAACTTCTATTTATACTGATCTTACACCTAAGTAATGACTACCCAATATTGCCCAAATATGGATTAGACATAACTGTAGCTCCATTTAAAGTGAATATACAACTCTACATACAGTACTGTCAGTAAACAAAAAACAAAAACAAAAACAATGTCTCAGTTCAAAATGAAAAAAAAAGCAAAAATAAGACAACTGAATTGGATTCACTGGGTTTGCTATTCAGGGCTGGTTTTAGATTAAAGGTAAATAGTACAAGAATTAATATAACTGTATGAAAACTGAAGACCAACATTTAAAATATTTCTGCAATCAGTAACCTGGATGGAAATGATTTTTGCTTAGCCCAGCAGTTTTAAATCATTTCAAAGTGTGGACTGCAATTGAACATGGAGATTATTTTCAAGATCAATCCCTCTCTCCTTCTTCACTGTATAGTTCTTTTCCATTCCACTCATGCTATACAATATCCCTGTAACAATTACAACTGCTTCTTACTACGTGCAGCAAAAAAAACCATAAGGGAAACAGTTAATGTAGCTTCATCTGTCTTCTAATGTGATTTAGTAGCTGGGAACACTAAACACCAGCACCATATAATTATCCTGTTTGCTACAGACCATGAGTTCTTCTGGTTTAGAGGGCTTATGCTGAACTTGCCTCATTCACTATCTGGACTCCAGAATGACCCTTGTGCTCTTTGTTCGTTAAAGACAGAGCTGTGAATGCCAGGTAAGCTATACTCAAAATCCAGGGTCCATCTGGCTGTGTAAATATATATTCTATACAGAGTAACTATTTTGTTTGCTTTGAAGAAATCACACAGCCAGTTCTGGACATATGTCATTTATATTAATTATGCCTTAAGTAAAACAGCCCTTAGATCCATTACTCATCCAGTGTCATTTTCCAGAGACTGCAAAAGAGGCATTGGGCTTTTCCTCTGTAACTCCTATCACTTCCAATCCCACCTGTCACACCCCTTTAGTCTTTCTCCTGCCGTGGACAGCACTTCATCCATGGTCTCTCTAATCTCTTGCTATGTTACACTTAGATACTTCATACGTACACATCCTCAAATGCAATTCCTGAGTCTTACTCTTCCCTGCATCACATTCATTTACTCTCACGCTTGTTGACTTCAAATTCCATATTGATGACAACCTGGCCTGCATTAGGTCAGAACAGAACTCGAAAGTTAGAAAAGTCCCATTAAGAGGAAAACAGTATTGCAACTTTAGCTCTGGTGGGACTATCATAAATAAGGGGACACTACAGCTCACAAGAATCCTTAACACAGATCCCTGCTCACAATGTCTGTGTACTTGCCACTTTAGGACAAAATTAGATAGCGGATAAAAATAATACAGCCGAAGATATCGAATCACAGCAATTGATATCTAACGAGAACATATTCTACATAAGAACAGATGATGGTCATACTGGGTCAGGCCAAAGTTTCATCTAGCCCAGTATCCTGTCTTCTGACCTTGGCCAATGCCAGGTGCTTCAGAGAGTGTGAACAGAAGAGGCACTCATCAAACGAGTCCTCTCCTGTCAGCCATTCCTTTGCCAATATCCACTGATGGACCTATCCTCCAAGGGTTTTATAGTTCTTTTTTGAACTCTCTTATATTCTTGGCTTTCACAAAACCCTCTTGTAAACAGTTTTACAGGTTGACTGTGCACTGTGTGAAAAAAAAATAATTCATTTGTTTTAAGACTGCTGTTTACTAAATTCATTTGGTGATCCCTAGCTCGTGTATTATGGGAAGTAAATAACACTTTTCAGTGAGGTGGTGACTGATGTGGTCACAAACATTGGAGCCTGAAAGTACTTAGGATGGGTCCACACAGCAGACTTATTTCAAAATGAGCTATTCCGGAAGAACTATTCTGCCTTGTTTAGAAATAACACAGCTAAACACAAATTCATTTCAAAATCACGCTTAGCTGCTTTGAAATAAAGCATCACACACACACACAGCCTATTGCAAAACAGCCACTGGACACACTATGACTTATTTCAAAACAGGTTCTATTCCCTGTTTTAACAGCTTCTATTTCAAAAAAGTTCAAAATAGGTGCTATTCCTCCAGTAATGAGGTTTACTGATTTCGAAATGATACACTTGCTATTTTGAATTTATTTTGAAATAGCATGCTTGCAGTGTAGATAACAGCAAAGTTATTTCGAAAAAACAACTGTTATCTCGAAGTAACTTGGCTGTGCGGCCTTAGCCTAAGGGAGCAACTCATACTCCTGGACCTGGAGAACAAGTAACTCTTGCCTTTTATTAGATTCTTCTATTTTGATTTCTAAAGATGAAATACAAATCTTTAAAGATTTATAAGTATGTACTTTATGATCCTGCTCAGTAACAGCATTCCTGTGTAAACTTAAAAATTACAAAAACTTGCAGAAACAATTCCACCAATACCTCAGTTCAGAATCCTGTGTTTGGTCTATAGTGATGAAAGACATCGAAACAAACAACCCATTTCACCACTACAGAAACAGAAGAAAATAAAAACAAAAAAACATGCAAAATCATTGCTTTTGAAAGGGGCCAGGTTCACAACACGAGATTAATTATAAAATAATTATTTTCAAACATTAAGCAGTAAGAATGGGGCACATCTTTTTCCAAAATTATGTACATGGACATTCAAATATTATTTTGCTTTCTTTTTAATAAAGAACTTTTAAATTAAATTAAATTAAAATTCAATTCATGCATAAACTAAAAAAATGGATTTATTCTAAAAGCATTTAATGCAGAAACCAATGCCATTTCAAAGTTATCAGCACAGAAAACTAACCAATGAAATGCAAATTAAATTAGTCAGTACATATAGTTTTCTTACGCTTTTCTTATTTCTAGTTAGCTTTCCCTTCCCCCTCCTCTGCTTGTGCACAACTCCTGTGGTTTTCTCTGTAAAGTGAGCCAGCTCTATACAAGTGCTCTAGGGAGTCTTTACACTGCAGTATTAATTGTCTACTAAATGATGAGAAGCAATGTGGATTGATCAATGTAGCTGATGCAAGTGTTCTTCTCTAGGTCAGCAGACAACACATTTAAACAAAACATAGATCCGGTTACATTCAAGCTACTGGAGCCTGATATGAAGAGCACTTACAGGGATGACTAGTGTCAAAACAGTGGAAAGGAAAGGAGTCAAAGCTAAACAGAACATTTTAGCACTGAATGTATATAGAAGATTCTGTAATCTGTTTTGTGCTAGTTAACTGCAATACAATGCATATTACCTTATATAAACAGAGCAGCTCTGCTACATTTTAGTATGTTTAAACCAATCCATATTAAATAGAAATCACTGCACCATGCAGAAATACCACTGTGTAAAGATAAATTTCACAGAGTATGATACTTTGATACAATTTTGAGAAAGTTCACAATAGCTTTATATTTTCTTTGGGCTTGTCTACACTACCACCCTCCTTCAAGGGAGGATGGTAAGTAGGGCGTTGTGAGTTTACTAATGAAGTGCTGTGCTGCATATGCAGCACTTTATTAGGCAAATACCCTCCCATGGCAACTTCGAAGTTTTAAACTTCTAAGCACCGGCTCGTGCCTAGCCGCAGCTCACCCGATGGTGCTTTTAAGTGCCAGGGCAACTTCAAAGTTCTTTTACTCCTCAAAAGTTTAAAACTTCAGAGTTGCCGCAGGGGGGAATTTGCTTAATGAAGTGTTGCATATGCAGCACAGCACTTTATTAGTAAACTCCAAACACCCTACTTACCATCCTCCCTTTGAAGGAGGGTGGTAGTGTAGACACAGCTTTTGAGTATTAAATTACGGGACTGCCACTCAAAGAAAGAAGGAAAGTGTATGTAGGCAGATCACACATTTCCTGCTGGAAATTGCTTTCAATCTTTCGAAGAAATGTTGTTATTCTCGCACACAACTGTAATGGCTTTTCACTCAGATAACAAAGTACAATAATATACAGGAGAGAGTCACACAAAGAGAAAACTGTCAACTATATGACCAAAATATGTAACAAAAAAGATCTTATTATGAATCAAAGTTCATGAGATTTTGTCATTTTAAAAGCATTTAGGTTCCATTAGTGTCTAAAGAAAACTGCCAGATTATTTATCATTTCTAGTTGTTTAACAGTGGCAGCCACCCCCTTTCTTCAAATTTCTGTTACAAGCTCAAACTCAACTTATATATACAATATTTGATATACTCGTTTCACATAGTCTGAGAATACATCTTTTGTAGTGCAGCTCTAATTTTAAAAGTACTGCCTAAAAGAAAGTGATAGATTGACAAATAAGAATGCATACTAACATTTTTATACAAAAATATTTATTTATGATTTTCAAATCTATGTCAATTATTTAGGCCAACTGTCACACAAACTACAGTACATTTTATTTTGCATATTGCCATAGAGAGAGCTATATATGAAGGATGACAAGCTTTGCCATTTAAAAAATGGAAGAATGAATGAATAAAGGGGTCACATTTTAGATGCTTTTGAAGTGGTACTTAGTGAAATATGTTCTTTATTTATGAATGTGACCAATATCCTCATTACTTAAAATAAAAATCTGAAAATCAGCATTTTACATATGCTGATACAAAAGTGAAAAAGTGTTGCTAAAAGCAAAGTCCAGCTCTTCTACTTTTTTGCAGAAATAAATGACAACACTCGCAGGGAATTTTCCTTTTCCCCATGGATAAGTTTTGATTAATTTGGTTTTGTGTACCAGTATCCAAATTAATCCAAAGTAGCTGTATGTTTGTTGTATAATGTGAAGTACCAAAGATAAATTACAATGTACAACAGAAAGTTGTGTTATAATGCCAACTAAAGAAAAATTTTAAAAAGAATATAAAAGAATCAAGGAATTCATTTTGATCTTGCCTCAGTTGTGCCAACAAAATTTGGAAGTTTTTCTGGTTTGTGTATGGAAGCAGACAATTTGGATATGCAATTAAAATTTCATATTACTGAACAAAAGGTATATGAATTAGTTGGTTTTTCAACTACTTTACAGTAAATCCTAGAAATATGCAGCTTCAAGTTGTGTGTAACTTGCTTTAACGTGAACTAAGCATAACCTGAAGATGCTCTGAAGCTTTTATCCTGCATAGCTTGCATAGCTGCCTGCAGCTAGGTTCCATTAATTAGCTTAGCTAGGCAAGCTAAGAGCCCCTTCTCCCTGCCTTCCCCCAGGCACCTAACAGTCAGGTGGGGGAAGCAGACCTGATGGGCTGGTCAGTTTCCTGGCTCCAAGGAGTGGAGGAGAGCTGGCTTCCCTGCACTGGCTGGAGCCAGGAAACTGACCAAGACTGCAGCACTGGTCAGTTTCCTAGCTCTGCAAGGAAAGGGGAGCCAAGCTACCCCTGGTTCCTGGCTGAAACTGACCAAGGCTGCTGCCCTGGTCAGTTTCCCAGCTCTGCAAGTGGAGGGGAGCTGGGAGACAGGTTGCTGTCTAACTTCCCAGCTTGCCATAGGAGGCAGCAGCCTCGGTCAGTTATTGGCTTCAGCCAGTGGAGGGGACCCAGGAACCAGGGCAGCAGCCGCTTGGTTCCATGCTCCCTGCTGCTTCCAAGCAGCAGGGTGATGTGAACCAGGCTGTCCCATGGTTCCCAGCTCACGGCAACTCAGAGCCAGGAAAGTGACGAGCCCAACTTGCACAAAATTTGAGTTATGCAGGGCTTGCAGGAACACAACCCCCGCGTAATTTGAGGGTTTACTGTAGCTTATTTGTTTTTAATATTTTTTGTTAAAAATTCATTTTTTTATTTCTGGGAAATTATTCCTGGGTTGTAAAATTATTTGCAAGCCTTACATCTGAAGTGAATTTTAAAGCCTGGTTACAACCCTTTAAAAAGGATGGAGGTTTTTACTGAAATTCAGATTATCTTTAACTCATTTAACTGCTACAGTTAATTCTACTGAAACTACAGGTTGAGCCTCTCTAATCCGGAACCCTCCGGACCTGACCAGTGCCGAACAAGAGAATTTACCAAACCATGGGAGGTCAATACTATCCAGCACCATTACCAAATCTTCCACTGCTTACTGGGCTCTGAGAGGACATTTGGGGTAAATTACAGTTAAACAACAGCACAGTATACAGAGCTAGCACGGGTAGCTATAAATAAACTTTATGGGACCACAGGAAATTGGCCAGACCCATAAGTGGTGATCTGGCTAACTTAAATCATGCTGAATCGTGGATGTTGCCGAATGAGTGTGTTGAACTATAGAGGTTCAATCTATAGTGTTACAGCGTAAAATTCCCAGAGTGCCAAACTGATTTAAGCTTGAATTTCAATAGAACTTAATAGTCTTAAATGACTAAAGTGTTTTTGAAAAATGTTACTCATACTTCTAAATATTGGTTCTTATCAAGCAAAGTACTTATGTACATGGAGAATTTTAAGCATGAGTAGTTCAACTGCTGTCAGAATACGCACACATTTTAGCATATTTATGTGCTTAAATACCTTGCTGACTCATGGCCTAGATACTTTGGGAAGTGCAGTGTACATTTATCAAAGGATTTCCAGGCATTCATAGCACCTTACATGTTTTTCATTGTGCTGTTACATTCATTTTAAAAGGCATTAGAAAATCAGAAAAGCATAGCACACCATCATTATGCAGTGATCCCATACATCTGCATCTGGATGCATTTTGTTACTGTATCCTGTCACTTTCTGTGATGACACAGAAAAAAGAGGAAAAAAAACACACAACAGGAGTTAAAATGTGAACAAAATTAAAACTAATCTGAAATCTTACCGGCTGATTTATTTCAAGCTTCTTACTTGGCAAATCATAGCAGCAACAATCTAAAAAGTCCCATAGGCTTTTTTCTTTTAACTCATGATCTGAATGCCTATGATTTGTGAATCTGATGTAGCTGGATTAAAACTTCTCCTTGTCTCAGCCATAAATATGTTTGGAAATGTTGTGAACAAAATAGGAACACCTATGTTACAGAGAAACGTCTCTGCTATATTATTACTGGTGGAAGCATGTACAGTTAGTTTAAGTACGTCACATATACATACTTAACATATAGTAGAGTATCAACAATCTTCAGGTGCCAAGTACGTATTTCAGTTTTTTGAAACAAGCAGATGCTACACAGAGTTCTTAGTGGCATCAGGCTTTTTTTTTTTTTTAAATTTAATTTTTGGAGGACGTTTTTCTACCTCATGTCACAAACTCGCTAAACTCACTTCAGGTGGCCTAACACTGCCATTACCTTCCTTTGCTGAAATCATTCCAACACTCATCAGTACCATTCTAAGCTCAGCCAGAGGGACATTTCAGACTGTTAAGATGGATTCTCTTCTCCCAGGGTTGAGCATGCTGTCTCCACAGGCCTCACATTCTGGAAACCAGGAGTGAGAATCACACTCTAATGGCTTTGTCAAGCAAAGAGAGCTAGAAGAGAGAATGCACGCTTCTCTGGAAGTTTACACATTACATTTGACCAGGAATTCAAACAGATATGTGAGTGGGAGTTAGGGTAAGTGGTCCTGAGTTTGCCCGAGTTTCTAAATACAGGTTGAACCTCTCTTGTCTGGCACCCTTGGGACCTGATGACAGGAGGTCAATATTTTCTAGCACATTATCAACACTTCCACCACTTACTGGTCTCTTAGAAGACATTTAGGGGTAATTTAGAGTTAAATAACACACAGAACACTGGACGGTTTGAATAGGACAGGCAGACCCCTCAGAGAATGGATAGATGATACAGTAGATTGCTGTGGAGCTAGTCTACAGAAACTAAGTCACTCTGCACATGACAGGGAAAGATGGAAGGAAATAGTGAGAGAGGGAGCAGACACAAGTGTGGGCTCAGCGCCCGTTGATTGATGATGATGATGATGAACATTGACAGTCAGGACTGGTGGCTGGAAACAAACTTTATGGGACCATGGGAAATGTGGCCACAAACATGGTAAGTGGTTGTCTGGCTAATTAAAATCTTGACAAATTACAGATGTTGCCAGATCAGATTGTTCTAGATTAGAGAGGTTCAACCTGTGGAAAAATGTTTTGTTTTCCAGCATTTCTATGTTTTAATTAATCTTGAATGACAAGACACACAGAATGCGAAAAGCTAGCGGGATTCTTTTCACAAGACCTTGTCGACATTTCCCTAGACCTGTGGTGACATGCAAGGTATATGTAACTGCACACCTCATTAAAAGGCAGCTGTATCCACACTTGCCAGGCATAGCAACTTAAGGCACTGAAAGGCTCAGGCAAGAAGGAAATAGTGGGAAGAAGCTGCAGCAGCTCACCCTATCCAGGCCTTTCACTTCGGCAAGCAATGTCTCTGAAAGATGGTGACTGAGATAACATTCACCTGAAAAGCTTTTTTCCCCACCGCTGGAATTTTTCTACTGTGTTTATAGTTGGAAGAATAAGGAGACTTGCTATTGTTGATGAAACATAATTCTCCAAAGAATAAAAATAAAATTAAGAAAAATAAATAAAATAAAGCAATGAAAAAGTAATGAAAGACAAATACATCTCAAAACATAGGAAAATGGTACATTTGAATTCTATTCATCTATAAACGTTTGTGAGAGAGAGAGACTTCTGGATTCATACTCTATTGCAGGGCCCACATCTTTGGAATTTTCTGCTTGCCTTGATTCACAATGACTCAAGTTAGTTAACTCATATTGGGTGCTGCAACTCCTATATTTTCTCTCTCATCCATGGGAAGGTGGGTGACACACAACTATTTGTGAGAGATTTTTCACAAGAAATCTTAGATGGGTATGTGATTTAAATTTAATTCTATCTATTCTGTTTCTGGGTACTTAATCTAAGACTCTGTTTATTTATCGGTATATTTTTAGGATGTTGTGAAAGGCATGAAGAATTTCTTTCTAATTGTTGAGCACTAAAACATCAAGTTCACACATAAACCAAAAGTCAAGTAGCCAAGTTTGGTTAAAAATGTGAAGGCTCTTGGAAAGATGATGCTATAATTCCTCCCCCACCCTTCCAAGAAATAGAAATTTGTGAAGACAGGTTTATGCAAAAAACATGAATCTACCATTTTATTCACTGCACACAAGTCTTCCTGTAGAATATTACTGATCTGCAGGGGAAAATAAACAATTAAGCCTGCTCTTGAAAATGGATGACTGCAAAGAAGGGAAAATAATACATATTTTTCAAGATATCTGGAAAGAACGTTCAGATTAACAAAAGCACTTGAGAGAATGTTAATGGAAAGTAAGAACTCTGTATGCAATTATAGCTTTTATGCTATGCTGCAGTAATATGAACATTTGTTAATAGTTCCTCCTACTCATACAATTACTTAGGAAAAAAGCTCACCCATTTAAACATTACAAAAATACTTTAAAAAATTGTAGGAACTGATACATCTTATAATTCAGAGTGATAACAGCTCAATTCTCTAAGGGAGTTTTTCTCTACCAAAATATTTCTCAGGTTACAAGGTGTGAAAGCCTGTGCAAAGCTCTAGAACCTACTTGGATCAGGCCAACTGAACAAAATATCAAGTTGTGGACTAAAGGCATTATTGAGATAGTCTGTTCTGAGGCAACAATGCACAAATTTTAGGTAAAGGAGCTCTATTCCAATGATTGATCAATAATTCTAATTCCAAAGGAACTTTAAATGGTCCTAGTGAAATCATTGTTGAAATCTTCTTAGGTGGAACCAACTGTTCTTTTTCTTAAAGGGCTGCACATCTCCCTGACCTTACTAAAAATATGTGTATGAGAAGAAACTGTTCAGCAGGAGATTAGTTTACATTATGGCTCTTGATAGGACAGTCCAATTCAAAGCCAATTTTTTGTTACCTTGTCTTCCCAAGAACCTGCCTTGACACATGTGTGGTTTCCCTGGTGTTTATCATCCTCTTATAGATTGTAAGCTCTTTGGAGCAGCAATTGCCATCTTCTTGATGTCTGTACTGTGCCTTACAAAATAGTGTCTCACTTGGCTGTCTTGCAATGTAGCTGTTAAATTAATCTTTAAAAATACAGGTTGAACTTCTCTAGTCCAGCACCTTTGGGACCTGACCAGTGCCAAACCAGAGAATTTACTGAACCATGGGAGGTCAGTATTATCCAGCAGTGTTACCAATGCTTCTGCTGCTTACTGGGCTCTTAGAAGATATTCAGGGGTAAATTATTGCTAAAAACCCAGCATAGAAGACTGTGAGCCAGGACTGGTGGCTGTAAATTAACTTTATGGAGCTGCAGGGAACCTGGCAACAACCAATAATAAGTGGACATGTGGCTAACTAAAATCGTGATGGACAAGAGAATGCCAGTCTTGAGAGGTTCACCTGTCGTACACGATAACAACAGGGCATTGCTAGACTTAGAAGTACACTTGACAATGTAAAAGCAGCTTGTATGTTGCTCCATTACTGTAGATGGTGAGCTAGAATGCCATTGCTAGAAAAATACTTCTTGGCATAAAAGTGTTAGTGATATTCATCCACCAGCTAACAAATTCTTAACTGTTATTTTTCATGTGAATATCCATAATAAAATAGCAGAGAAGATACATAAGAATATTACATAAGCAGAACTGTTTCTATAAGAAAGCTCTTCCCAAGTTTTTACATCAAGTGGCTGTTGCTCTTTGGCTACTTAGCCCTCATCAGACCTAAATATCTTTCATTCCAAGGACTCAAATCTTGGAAAATAACTGTAAAGCATTACTTTTCCATTGATCAAGGAAGATACAGTGACCTTGGCAAATACAGACACCACTTTTTAAAATCACCAGTTCTCACTGATTATCATGGTTTGCATGTTTTGCTGCAAAAGGTTTATAAATATTTTCAAAAGCTAGGGGCATAAAAGTCTGTCTTTTTATTTAAGTTCTTAAGCCCTTCTGTAGAAAGTCAAGCACATTACGTTGGAAAAAGAATCATTTAATATCATTGCTGCATCTGCTCACATCAGCATTTTTCCTGGGAAAACAATGTTTCAAACAAAAGAGCCTGTCCACACCTACTACATTGTACTTCTATGTTTATGTGATTGCATTTTGGGAAATCTGGGCATCTATTCATCCTGTGTCATGACTATAATCCCAAAAAGACAATGGGGCTCTACATGAGCACAAGACTGTCACAAATCTGACTGCAGAGTTTAGAAGGTAAGTACCTGTAATCCCTCTTAACATTTATTGAGTGAAACTCACTGGCATGCCAGTTTCACTAATGTTAGAGGATACCCAGACTGTTGTGATTCAACATGAACTCTCATTTCTGCAGGGTTAATTCAGAAAGTGGATATTACATATCTCCTAGACCTGAGTAATACCGTAGTGCCCCTCAGAAGAAACAGATTTTTCACTGATAAACCAACAATTTTCCTTTGGAACTTTTTGATCTCTATTAGGTGTGCATTTAATAATTCTTTTAAGAGTTCCTAACTATATACTTGAATATTAGGCCATAATGGAGCATACATAGGATATGCATGTGTGCACACTCCCTGAACTCTTATTTCTATAGAGTTATATATCTCCTGTTTCTGAATTAATCTAGTTTGTGAATCTGTGGTGTGCTTTACAGTAGAACCACACCAGTTTTGCTACAACAGATCCATCTGTAGCCTAGGATGAGGGACAGTTTCACTTTTGGAAGTGAACTACCTCAGTCTATTTACATAGGGTATTAACTAAAGGTTAAATATGTCAAACTTGCCAATGAATTCCAATTCAGATATCTCCCTCTGTAATTTTGTGGTAAAATCTTTTTGTAGAGGAATGGCTTCCTTTAAATCCTTTATTGAATGTTCAGAGAGGTTAAAGTTTTCCTCTATAGGTTTATATGTATTTCAATTCTTGTTGGCAGAGTTATCTCCATTCATCCTTTGGCTGCAGAGACTGTCCTGGTTTGTACAGTGTACACGGCAGAGGGGCATTGCTGGCACATTTAACAAGTCTGACACATTTAATCTTGGGGCTTAACAAAAATCTCAGCTATTCAATGCATTAGAAGGGCAATTTTTCCATCTTTGATATTCACAGGAATGGCACCCATCCCACTTAGTTTACTTCTTCCACTGGTCCTATGACAGGTAACCCTCCCACATCCTCACTCCCTCCCTTCCTTTCCTGATATATAAACTCTGGATTCTTACTATCTGCTCCAAATCTGATGAAGTGGGTCTTACCCACTAATGCACATTACCTAATAAAAAAAATTGTTAGTCTTTAAGGTGTTATAGGACTGCTTCTTTTTGCGACGCTACAGACTAACATGGCTACCCCTCTGATTCTACAAATATATTAGACGCAAGACAATAACCAAGGACAGGGTTGGTCTATTACTTCAGGAAGAGGAATAAAACAACAACAGAAAATGTGGAAATGGCAGAGGTGCTTAATGGCTTTTTGTTTTGGTTTTAAACAAGAAGGTTGGTGGCAACCGGATGCCAAACATAGTGATTGCCAGTGAATATGGGATGGGATCTGAAGCTAAAAGAAAAGAAAAAGTTAAACATTACACAGACAAGTTAAATATTTTCAAGTCACCAGGCCTTGATGAAATGCATCCTATAATACTGAAGGAGCTGACTGAGAAGATTAACTATTATTTCTGAAAAGTAATGAAAGATGTGAGAGATTCCAGAAGACTGGGAAAGGGGAAATATAGTGTCCATCTAAAAACAAAAAAAGGAAATAAGGGCAACCCAAAGAATTAAAGACCAATCAGCTTAACTTTTGTACCAGGAAAAGTAATGGAGCAAATAATTAAGGAATGAGTTTGCGAGGTAAGAAGATACTAAGAAGTAATCAGCATGGATTTATCAAGAATAAATTGTATCAAGCCAACCAGTCAGCTCTGACAGGGTAACAAGCCTTGTGGATGGGGGCAGAGGGGTGGGGGTGAGAAACAGAAGTGGTATAAACCAGGGAAATAAAACCTAGATGGAGCTACTATAAGGAGGGTGACTAATAGGTTGAATAACCATTCCCAATGGAATAGATTTAAATATTTCACAGTCCTGAGTCTGGTTCTGTTCAATATCTTCATCAATGCTTTAGATAATGGCATAGATATTACACTTTTAAAGTTTGTGTATGATACAGACATGGGAGGGGCTTCAACCGCTCTGGAGGATAGGATTATAATTTAAAATGATCTGGACAAACTGGAAAGATTGTCTGAGGTAAACAGAATGAAATTCAATAAGGACAAGTCAAAAGTATTCCAATTAAGAAGGAACAATCATTTGCACAAGTACAGAATGAAAAATGAATGTCTAGGAAAGAGTACTGCAGCAAACGAGCTAGGAGTCAAGGTGGACGAGAAGCTAACTATGAGTCAACAGTATAACTTTAATGAAAAAAAAAGAAAAAAAGCAAACATTCTGGGATGTAGTAGCAGGAGTGTTGTGAATACTCTGTACTCTTTGCTGATCAGGCTTCAACTAGAGTTCTGCACACCACGTTCCAGGAAAAAATGATGACAAATTGGGAAAAGTCGAAAGAAGAGCAACACAAAAGATTAAAGGTCTAGAAAACATGACCTGTTAGAGAAGACTGAAAGAACTGGGTTTATTTAGTCTAGAAAAGAGAAGACTGAGGGAAGACATAACAGTTTTCTAGTAGAAAAGAGGTTTATATAAGGAAATAAAAATATTCTCCTTAACTTCTGATGACAGAATAAACAATGGGCTTAAATTGCAGCAAGGCATGTTCAGGTAGGAAGTTTTTCCTATTTCCAAACTCTCAGGGTGGTAAAGCACAGATATAAATAAATGTGGCATTTTCCATCATTGAAGAATTTATAACAGCAAGTTAGAAAAACAACTGTTAAAGACGTTCTGAATGGTGCTGGGTCCTGACATGAGTGTGCAGGTCCTTGCCAGTCCTAGGACTCTATAACTGCAAACTTGTGTCTTAATTGTAAGATGAAAAATTTCTGAATTGTGTGGATAAAAAAGTGTTTATACTATCAAAAACCAATTTTCCCCATAAATGAGGTTACTTTAATGCTAACATAAAGTCCTAAAATTATATTTTAAAATTTAATTTAATTATTATTCAAGGTGGAAACATCAATAACTAGTTTTAGTAGCATTGAATTAAGCATCCCCAAAAGCTAATTCTTCAAAGAACAAGTGCATCATGCCCAGCAACAGTTGAAACATCTTCAGTATTGCTCTGCTAACATGTTTTAATCTGGATGTGGTCAAGCTACCTCAGTGGTGAAATGAACAGTTCATCCTCTATGGTCTCTGAGAAAAGACTGACTTCAAGACTGCTTCAAAAGAATTAGCATGTACAGCTCACCATTTTCAATACTAGTATAAAAACAATTACAACTAGGCTTGACAGACTTCAATGTTTATTTTTGCTATAGGGAGGTTTAGGTTGGACATTAGGAAAAAGTTCCTAACTGTCAGGGTGGTCAAACAGTGGAATAAATTGCCAAGGGAGGTTGTGGAATCTCCATCGCTGGAGATATTTAAGAACAGGTTAGATAGATGTCTATCAGGGATGGTTTAGACAGTACTTGGTCCTGCCATTGGGGCAGGAGGCTGGACTTGATGGCCTCTTGAGGTCCCTTACAGTCCTAGTATTCTATGATTCTATGCTTCTTTCTGAGCAATTTTTGTCTATTTACATTTTCAAGGTCGTGGAAAATAATGGGTATTAAGCATTTTTTATATTTTCATCAATTTAAATGTTCACACTTGTAGGAAACAATGGGAAGGTCAGACAGTAGGAAGATGGGTAATTATTTAATGATAATAAAAACTGAAATTCAAAAATATAAAAAGTGCCACAACTGTTGAAAGGCTAATTGTCAACATCATTTCAAAATATACAAAATAAACATCCATAAATGAAATTCTAGGAAAAATGCTGCCTGTAAACTTATTACTTTGCCTATATGTGTATTTCATCATTGTTAATGAAAATATTTTCTCCTCTGTGTGTTTCTGGTGACATCGACATTTAATGACATTTACCGAAAAAAATCTTCCTTCCAAGCCTAAATAAATCAAATAAAATGTTCATATCATGTACAGACCAAAAGCTGCAATGGCAGATATCAAGGAAATCTGCAAACTTCAGATGACACCAGAGTCGCATCTTCCCAGAAACACTGTCCAAGAAAAACAAGATTGTTTCAAAACTTGTAGACATGGCAAATTATATCAAAATTTGGACCATGAAATCTTTTAAGTTTAAAAGAATATGTAGATGAAACACATCTACACAGTCTCCTTAAGCATTTTAGTTCAGAGCTGGTTCAAGCTGAAATGAGTAACCTTTGGGGAACAGTTGTGTAAAGGACCAGCTGTATCAACCAGACAAGATTCTATTATAAAAACAAAAAGCCAATCTGACACCCATTAAAGTCAATGGAAACAGAATCATGTTTGGTAACAGAACAACATGAATCAAGGGCCCATTTGCTAATGCCATATGTTACTCAGATGAGACCAGAAAGATGATAATATCTGATAGCGAGACGCCACTTATCTTACCTTAACATATTAACCAAGCTCCAGAAAACAAATCTAAGTCTTCTATATTCACAACCTATGCAGGCTACAGATGGAGGTGGGTGCCACAATTGATTGTCCCAGTATGAACATCCACGACTGGTTGTAAAGTCCATCTGCTTTTCCCCTAAATCTACCATCACAGAGACTCCCCTCCCTCAAAACAGAACACACATAGCTACCTGGAATATGATTCAAATCCTTATTCATTCCTAAGGGTCTCTTACTTCTGGACAAATGGAAGAACTACAAAAATCTATGTAGTGTCAGAAGAAAGACCAATATGTCAGAAAAGGGGAAAAATAGGAAAATTCCTTTAAAAGGCACAAAAAGGCCATTTCTGCTACCAGTCAGACTTCTCTTCACTCAGGGAACAGAATCTATCCATGCTTACCAACTGAATGAGACCTGCTCCTTAGCACCTTAGGTTAGATCCCAATTCCAAATACTTTATCTCTTCAGAATGGAGAAATAAATCTGTATTTGCCTCTGAGATTGTGAAAACAGGCAAGGAGATGGAAAAAAAATTCTCTAGATTCAAAGGATTTTGCAGCAAACCAATTTATATATATTTTTAAAAAAAATCAGTTTATTTGCAATGGATTTGCTATCTTTACCTAGAAGAATCACTACACTTTGAACTTCACTTTTATATTGTGAATACGAAAAGAACTCTCCTAAATTATGACTTTAAAACATGTTTATGAAAATTACAGCAAAATATCTTCATAGCAACTCCATCCCCTCTTAGAAATCTCTTCACCTTATGGCTGATTACTTTTTTGGTGTCTAAAACTGACATTGTAATAACAGATTGGGATGTTCTCACATATAAGCTGATGGATATTTAGTTGTACGGAAAACTGTACATGTTCTCCCATTACATCTCTCTCAGTACCTTTCATTTGTGCTGCTCCTAGGGAAAACTTGAATGGTGAAGCCATATCAATATGACCACCTTGCTAGTATGTAATATCCTTCTTCCTCTGGTTTTGTCATTTCCTTGTCTGTTTTAGCTTGTAAACTATTTGTATCATGCCACCAAAATGGGATCCCAAACCTAACTGTTGGACTCTCAATATCACATAATAAGTGAATAAAACAAATCATAATTTATACTTCAAATCTTTATAGATGAAAGACATGCATCTGGCAATTCTTTGGGGGTAATTCTCAAATGAATCAATAAAAGAAAAAGAAGAATTAACTTAAATAAAGCCACTAGAATAGGAAGCAAAGGCTAAAAACATAAATAAAAACCAAGAAGATGCAGAGTCAATATAAATAACATTATAACAAAAATGAACGCATAGTAGTCACACACCTTAATCATGCAGATTTAAGTCTCCATTTTATACTTTTAACATCTAAATTTGATCATTCCACAACATTTCGTATAATACTGTATTTTAATCACCTTACTAATCTTGAATATTACTTGTATTGTGCAGTCTTAGAACATGAGACTTTCTATATTTGTAAATTTCTTGCTAACATGCTATGGAATGCAAAACCTGTGGGACTTTGGGACCTTAATTTAATCCTGTGGCACTGAAGATGCAGCTGTTCATTTATAAGCAATCATCACAGTTACTGAAGTTATAGTAAGATCAAATTTGAAAAGTCTCTCTCTTCAACTGTTAAAATGACAAAATTATATTAGAATCAGCATCATGGCTTATTAGAAATGTTCTTACCAGTTAATCCATTCCAAAGTTTAAAATTAAACCAACTATACTTGGAATTTCACCTGAGAATATCCAATAAAATTCAAAGCTATAAATATGTATCACAGATTATATATCAGTATTTGATTGTCATGGTGATGTTATGCTTCTCAGTATATTAAGAAGTCTCATGAATCATCACCCTGAAATATCACAGTTAAACACAGTTTAGTGTTATCCTTATAAATACTATTAATACCTTAATTTTGATTGTAGTCAACCTTAGTACTCTTAGCAGAGTTTACTCACATATTCTTTTTTTAGTAATTATATCGTCAGAACTTTTAAATAGAAACAGAAATGGTTTGCAGGCAATATATTTATATAATGCCTTTTTATTTAGAGCCATGGACAAGATGTAAAAGGGGAACACTAAACCATATCTGTAACAGTAAGTGAAGAACTGTCTTTCCTGAGGGAATGAAGTGGCTACATGTATATTTTGCAAGTGATTTTCTTAACTAAGAGTCTTTCTCCCTTTTCTAGGGATTGGATTGTGATCCAGAGTGAACGAGACAACCATCTGTATTCCCAGGGTTGATGTCTACAGTTTTCCTTTAATGGGTGAAATTTTACTGTATTTGGCAAATGAGGTGGAAGAACAAACGTTCTGAAAGGAAGAAACAGACAATAGGATGGTGTGCTGTCTTCATGGACACAATAACATTAGCTTAAGATTGCATAAGCTTCTGATAGGGAAGGATTTACTTCCTTATGGGATACCTCACAGAGGACTTAAAAGTGTGCTGGAAAAGAATGTTCGGTTGATCTTCTCCACTTCCTTCCTGTCCCTTGGGCAAAGAAATAGAGAAAGAAGATGATGCTGGAAGTGAATTGCTGACTATGCAAGTGGCATACAGTGCTGGGTTTTGATTGCGTGAGACATTGGTCCAACTTCTGTGGGAAAAAGGAGTTGGTTAGTGTGGATGGCCTTTACCTAGTGGAAAGGGAATCCACAGTTTTGAGGACAGGCTGGCTAGAGCAGCTAGATCATTAAACATCAGAAGAGGGGAACAAAAAGAGGACAGCATGAGCACTCAGTCCAGAATCAAAATTTATAAAGGTGCCA
Source organism: Carettochelys insculpta (assembly GCF_033958435.1). Classification (NCBI taxonomy): domain Eukaryota; kingdom Metazoa; phylum Chordata; order Testudines; family Carettochelyidae; genus Carettochelys; species Carettochelys insculpta. The sequence goes on along the minus strand of NC_134142.1, from coordinate 52,960,852 downwards.
AAGGCATGAAAAGATGACATTATTTAATTGTTTATATACCAATGGTAGAAGTCTGGGGTGATTTATGTGTTTGGAATGTTAAAAGTTAATGGTGTATAATCTATTTAGGAAAGGGAAAAGGGGGACGTAGAGGGAAGGGTTTGGGAATTATATTTGCTGTATGACTTTTCAACACATAGGGAAAAAGGTTTCTAGTATAACCTTCAACTGCAATCAAACAACACTTTCTTTCTCATCTGCCCAGACAGCAAGAAATTAATTTTTATTATAATATTTCTTACAGAATACAAGATAAAGATTTTTGTATAACATCACCACAGTATCTCATCTAATAGTTAGCTGGAGGACATACAAAAATTGTGTGAGCAAGAGTTAGTCATATTAGTAAAAGACCTATAAAGTCACAAATCTACCACATGCCTTCAGATGAGTATTTTTTTTCCTGTTTAAAAAACACAAAACACTTCTTTTTTTGGCTCTTAGAGGCTTGTTAGAACCAAATGGATGACAGAAAAAGTAGGACAATGAAAAATAAAAAGGATGAATGTAACATATGGTTTCTCCGTGGGAGAAAATATAAAATGCTTTTGATTTTTAAGTAAAAAATGAGCTATTATCTGTAAGAAATCTGTAATGTGTAGAATGGCCTAATAAAAATAAGCACAATTTAAATGAAAAAAACCCTAAAAAAAATCTTATAAATCTGATAATGCTAATTGTTCATGTTCATACTCGTGGTCACACTCATTCCCTGAGCAACTTGGAGTTTTAAAATAAATTACTGCTATATGACAGAGAATACAAACAGACAGACTGAGATAATCCAATCACCATGATTGCTTCCTTCTTCTAAAAAAGAGAAAAAAAAATACCATAGTACAGTCTTTTAAATATATTATTAACAAGTGCAAGTACTACTAATCTAAACTAAAGGTCAAGTTGTACACATAACTAGCTTAAAAAGCACACACATGCCTGGTGGGTCAACATTAAAATTAGAGTAAATCAATTTTTGAATTTTTAAATACAAATGACAAAGTTTGAGAATAGTGAAGCACTGATCCTAATTAAAGATTGCAATTAAAGCACACTTCAATCAATCATTTTTGTACAAGTATTTTGCATTGCTATATTAGTTATTCAAATCATATTAAAATACAATCCAGATATATCATAATTTGCTCACTACTTGAAATTATTATCCTAAGACAAATTCATGATGTAAAACATTTGCACCCTGAGGAGGACTGAACTGTCTCCTTTTACCACCAGAGGTGCTATGACAGGTAAATGGTTCTCAAATATTTATTCTTTGGAAAGGACTGGGATGAAGCCATGGCAGTTTTGTCCACAGCTTGTGAATCTGCAGTCTCCTCATGCTACTTCATCACTGCCTTGCTCTGTGTCTGAAGCTAAACCTCTCAGAAAACAATTTGTATTATAAGAAATGTATAGTGATACACATAGGCCATGAGCTGATGGGAATAAGGGGACTTCGAAGTAGGCGGGGTCCTTTTGAAAAGGAGCCCCATCTGGACGAGACACGCGGCGGCAAGGCGCGTCAATTTCGAAGTGCCGCGGCTGCCCGCATGCTAATGAAGCGCTGAATATGCATTTCAGTGCTTCATTAGTAAACTTCGAAATGGCCATTTGCGTGGCCATTTCGAAGTTTGGGGCACGTGCAGACATAGCCATAGGCAAACGTAACAGGGAACTTGGAATAGAACACTGATTAGAAGAACTTTAGAACCCTGCATTAAACCTCAGGCAGTTCAGGCAACAGGAAGAGGGATAAGGTAACAGTAAGGCTATGACTTGATGGGGGAAAAAGTAGATTGTGCTAGGCTGAAAAAATAGCTCTAATAATGAGATCTGGCCAGAAAACAGAATTTCCTAACCATGGAAAAAATTATTTTTGGGGGAAGGGTGCGGGGGGACGGAATCTGTCTCAAATGAGAATGAAAAGAAGAAAAATCAGTTTTTGTAGAAAGAAAACCTCTGTTTTGGGGGGAATCAAAATAGAAAGTTTTGGCTTGCTCCTATGTTGCCATTCTCCACGGAAAACTACCTTCTGTGACTGCCCAGCTTCCCAGGGCGTCAACCCTTTGATGAGTCAGGAAACACCCAAAGGCAATTGACCATATAGCTGAGAAGACAGGAGGGGAGCCCAGCGTGGCAGAAATCAAGGAAGGTAGGCAGGTTTTGACAAAAATCAACACATCTGCAGAATTTGAGGTTTCCATCAAATTAGTATTTTCTGACAGAAAAGCGGTCTGAGGGAACTGACTCATTTTAATGCCGTCTTTGTCACTTCAACATTAATTCTTTTTGAAAGGTAAGCTTTAACAGAAGGCAATAACAGCAAGTCAGAATTAGAGCTCTCAGCTATAGCCTGTTTCAAAAACCAGTTATTGATTTTAGACTCCTAAAATTATATTATTTTTAAAATGGAGAGAAGCAATTCAAAAAAGACATTTTCTACTGATTGGACCTTGAAGTTTCTTTGTAGAACAAATGATTCCTAGCAGAGACATATATGAATGTAATTACAAAATTCGAGAAGAGTTCACTTACAATATCAATACTTACTTTGTCCCAGGTCACTTCCTGTAGAATTATTTCTACATATGTCTAACTAGTTAGATAGGTATCCACACACTAGGGCTACAGTTACACTACAGCGATCTGTTGGCAGAAGTCACTATCGGAAGCGATTTCCCAACAAAACTTTGATTGACAGATTGCAGCCACATGCAAAAGCTACTCAGAAGACCACTCCACTATGTTATCAGAGTGGCCAGACTGCCCTGACACTCTCTTGACAAAACAGGCACTGGAAAGCACAGCAGACAGGGCTGCCCATTACCCTGGATGCCCTGTCTGCCGACATAAGGTCTCTGAGAGCACCCACACAGCATTTTTTGTCAGCAGAACCTGTCACCCAAAGACACTCTTCCTCTTCTGGGAGAGGCAGAGGGCTGTGGCTAATTTGCCGAGTTTTGTCTAGATACTGTTGACAAATCCCATTTTGTGTGTAGGTGCTCCCTTAGTTTTATTGACAAAACTGAGGTTTTGCAGGCTAAACTCACTGGTGTAACCACAGCCTCTATGATTTGGATTAATGGCTCTCAGCCTTTCCATCAACGCTGAGTTGTTAATTGCCAGGAAATGTCCTGATATTTACTATTGCTTACATTTAAAATATCAACATAAAGATACAATTTGGTATCTTAAGGAAAAGGAAAATATTTCATGCAAGTTGTCATTTTTCTAAGCCACGCTGCTATAGGTTGGCACTACAGTACAGCTTCAAAAAACTGCTGGATCAGTTCTCCAAAGCGTGCAAGGACTTTGGGCTTACCATCAGCCTAAAGAAGACAAACGTACTCGGTCAGGATGTTGCTGAATCCCCATCAATCAGCACTGACAACTGTACATTAGAGGTTGTCCACGAGTTCGTTTACCCCAGGTCCACCATCACTGACACCCTGTCGTTGGATACTGAGCTAAATAGGAGGATCAGAAAAGCGGCCACAACTCTGTCCAGACTCAGCAAGAGAGTGTGGAATAACAACAAGCTGTACACTCACAACAAAATGCAAGTCTACAGAGCCTGCGTCCTCAGCACATTCCTTTATGGCAGCGAGACTTGGACCCTGTATGCCCACCAGGAAAAGAGGCTGAACATCTTCCACTTGCGCTGCCTCAGGCGCATCCTTGGAATATCATGGAAGGACAGAGTGACCAACACTGCCGTCCTCGAGCAAGCTGAAATCCCAACCATGCACACCCTCCTCAGGCAGCGGCGGTTCCGCTGGCTTGGCCACGTCCACAGGATGAATGATGGAAGGATTCCAAAAGGCATCCTGTATGGTGAGCTAGCCTCTGGCAAAAGACCTCCCAGACACCCCCAGTTGCGCTACAAAGATGTCTGCAAGAGAGACCTCAGAGAGGTAGACATCGAGCTGGACAACTGGGAAGAACTAGCAGACGACCGCAGCAGATGGAGGCAGGGGTTACACAAGGGCCTTTGTAGCCAGACAAAGTCTCCCCCTTACAAGCCAGCTTGCTCGCTGCGCCCCCCGCCACTGAGGAGCACACAGGGCACGGAAACGGCTGCTGACAGCACAGTCTTTGATGCCCTCATTGAGGCCCAGATATGCTAGCTTATCGTGACCCTGAGAAGCAGAAAGTACAGCTAGAAGGCTAACAGGCCAGACTGTCAACATGAGGGCGGGGGGGGGACACCCTCAGAAATCACCCCAGCTGGCATTGATCAATATGATGCACACACACAATCACCCAGAAGGGGACGTGCCCCACCCGCACAAAAGAATGTCCTGTACTCCTAAATTGTTTATCTTTTGTCTTACAAGTGAAAACTAAGTAGAAATGCCCTTGTAACAAACTGGTGTCACAAAGACAGACCAGTATGATCTGGCACCATAGATAAGAAAGAGAATACATAACCCAAAAGGGGTATAAAAGATGGGTCCAGCAGAACTCTAACTTTGAGTGCATTCAACCAACCTCCTGCTGGTCAGGTCAGGTGATTGCCTCCCGAGGTCCACTACTGGGGACGCCCAACCTCGTATTCGTCTTTCCGCGGAATTGAATGACCGATCCGGCTTGGCTACGCTGGTATCGAGAGACGCAGAGAGGGTAAGATACACCCATGCTAGGTCTCTGACTTTTTTTGTGCACAGCTAAAGAATTAGAGCTCTGTAACTAGTGTCAAGATATCATTGTGATAGATGGTAACAGATATCTTTGTATTGGATTATAACGTAACTTGTTAACACCTGTACTTTGCTAGCATATAAGAAGTAAACAATAGCCTTTTGTAACCGCACGCTTATAACTGTAGCTTAATAAACTTGTAACTAGTTAAGCTCTGAGCCTGACCCGGTTGTTAACCCTTTTTTCACTGCAACGCAGCCAGCACAACAAAAGAACTTTAACCGTTTGGTTACCACAGCCTGGCCGTGGGTGAAAGTGCTAGGAGCTGCCTGCTCTAACAGTAAAAAAACTGGGTTGCTTAGGACCCAGGGGAGTACCTCACCGCACATTACCCGGCCACCAGCTAACAGCCTTCAGAAGGGTGAGATGAGGATCAGACAGCTAGCAGAGGAGAAGCGAGAGCACAGAAAGCACACTAAGGACTTGCCAGACACCCACCACATCTGCAAGAGCTGCAGCAAGGACTGTCACTCTCTTGTGGGTCTTCATAGTCACAGTAGACACTGTAAATGAAGTCCTCAACTGAAACTATAAAGGGCACGATCCATAGTCTACGCAGACTGAAGGATGCCTACTACTACAGTACAGGTTGTACCTCTCAAATCTAGTACTCTCTCACCTGGTCCTAGAGAGAGTCTCAGGGATGGGGCCAGACTGGCATCCCAGACTGGGGCAGGACCCGTGTCAGCCAGAGTGCGCCAGGCCAGAGCAGGGTCAGAGGCCTCCTACCTGCCTCATGGCAGAGCGTGGGGCAGCCCGAAGCCTTGCAGCAGCCCCACATTAGCAGACGGCCAGGCCTGGAGTCTGGGGCAGCCCTGGAGAGCCCAGACCAGGGCTGCAACAGCCCCTCAGGAGCACAGACCTGCCTGGCAGCAGACCTCTCCTGGTCTGGCAAGGGAGGTGCAACCTATACACATAAAATAGTAAATCCCATATATATTGAGGCCTTTTGAATATTTACTTATGCATAAAATGAAAAGTTATGGACTGAATAACAACCATTAGCAAATTACTAATTTGCAACTGCAGCTTGCAAGGGATGTGAATAGTAACAAGAAGGGTTTCTACAGTCATGTTAACAATAAATGGATTACCAGAGAAGGCGTGGGGCCGTTACTGGATGAGGGAGGTAACCTAGTGACAGATGATGTAGGAAAAGCTGAAATACTCAATGCTTTTTTTGCCTCACTCTTCACGGACAAAGTCAACTTCCACATGACCGTCCTAGACAATGAAGTATGGGAAAGTGGAGGGCAGCCATCTGTGGGGAAGGAACAAGTTCTGAGCTATCTAGAAAAACTAGATATACACAAATCCATTGGTCTGGATTTAAATGTACCCAGGGGTATTGAGGGAATTGGCAGAGGTCATTGCTTAACCTTTGGTCATTATCTTTGAAGACTCTTGGAGATTGGGGGAGATACTGGATGACTGGAAAAAGGCAAATGTAGTGCCCATCTTTAAAAAAGTAAAGAAAGACAATCCAGGGAACTATAGATCGGTCAGCCGTACCGCAATCCCTGGGAAAATAATGCAGGGAATCCTCAAGGAATCCATTTTGGAGCACTTGGAAGAGGGGAAAGTGATCAAAAATAGCCAACATGGATTCACCAGGGGCAAGTCCTGCCTGACCAATCTGATTAGCTTCTATAACAAGGTAACAGGCTCTGTGGACATGAGGAAGTCAGTGGATGTGATATACCTTGACTTCAGCAAAACTTTTGATACAGTCTCCCACAACATAAGGACAAATGCAAAGTGCTCCACTTAGGAAGAAATAATCAGTGTCACACATACAGAATGGGAAAGGACTGCCTAGGAATGAGTACAGCAGAAAGGGATCTGGGGGTTATAGTGGACCTCAAGCTAAATATGAGTCAACAGTGTGATGCTGTTGCGAAAAAGGCAAACATGATTCTAGGATGCATTAACAGGTGTGTTGTGAACAAGACACAAGAAGTCATTCTCCCGCTCTACTCTGCACTGGTTAGGCCTCAGCTGGGGTATTGTGTCCAGTTCTGGGCACCGCAGTTCAGGAAGGATGTGGAGAAATTGGAGAGGGTCCAGAGGAGAGCAACGAGAATGATCAAAGGTCTAGAGAACATGACCTATGAAGAAAGGCTGAAAGAATTGGGCTTGTTTAGTTTGGAAAAGAGAAGATTGAGGGGGGACATGATAGCAGTTTTCAGGTATTTAAAAGGGTGTCATAAGGCAGAGGGAGGGAACTTGTTCTTCCTTGCCTCTGAGGATAGAACAAGAGGCAATGGACTGAAATTGCAGCAGGGGAGGTTCAGGTTGGACATTAGGAAAAAGTTCCTAACTGTCAGGGTGATCAAACACTGGAACGAATTGCCAAGGGAGGTGGTAGAATCTCCATCACTGGAGCTATTTAAGAAGAGGTTAGATAGATGGCTTTCAGGGATGGTCTAGAAAATGTTTGGTCCTGCCATGAGGGCAGGGGGCTGGACTCGATGGCCTCTCGAGGTCCCTTCCAGTCCTACTCTTCTATGATTCTATGATTCTAACATTCTTGTTGGTAAGTTAAGGAAATATGAATTGGATGCTTGAACTATAAATAGATAGAAAGCTGGCTTGATGGTCAGGGCCAATGGGTAGTGGTCAATGGCTCAATATCTGGATGGCGGTTGGTTTCAAGCGGAGTGCCACAGGGCTTGGATCTGGGCTGGTGGTGTTCAACATCTTTATTAATGATGAGGGACTGTATTGGACCCTCACCAAGTTTGCAGATGGCACAAAACTAGGGGAAAGGTAGATATGTTGGAGGGTAGAGAGAGAATCCAGAGTGACCTGGATAAATTGGAGGACTGGGCCAAAAGAAATCTGATGTGGTTCAACAAGGAGAAGTGTAGAGTCCTGCACCTGGGGCGGAAGAATCCCAAGCATTGTTATTGGTTGGGGACCAAATGGCTCAGCAGCAGTACAATGGAAAGGGACCTCAGGGTTATGGTAGATGAAAGGCTGGATAAGAGTAAACAGAGCCTTCTTGGCTACAAGGGCACAAACAGCATACTAGGGTGCATTAGGAGGAGCATTTAGAGCAGATCTAGAGAAGTAGTTACTTCCCCTCTATTCAGCACTGGTGAGGCCACATCTGGAATAGTGTGTCCAGTTTTGGGCCCCCCAGTATAAAAAGAATGTGGATTTGCTGCAGCAGGTTCAGCAGAAAGCAACAAAAATGATTAAGGGGCTGGAGCACAAGACCTATGAGGACAGGATGAGGGATTTAGGCTTGTTTAGTTTACAGAAGAGAGGACTTAGGGGTGATTTAATAGCAGCCTTCAACTTCCTGAAGGGGAGCTCTATAGAGGAGGGTGAGAAACTGTTCTCAGTGGTCTCAGATGGCAGAACAAGCAGTAATGGTCTGAAGTTGAAGAGGAAGAGGAGTAGGTTAGATATTAGGAAAAACTACTTCTCCAGGAGGGTGGTGAAGCACTGGCATGCATGGCCTAAAGAGGTGGTGGATTCTCCGTCCCTCGAGGATTTTAAGTCCCCACTTGACAAGGTTCTGGCTGGAATGACTTAGTGGAGGCTGATGCTACTTGAAGCAGGGGGCTGGACTAGATGACCTTCTGAGGTCCCTTCCAGAATCACGATTCTGTGATTCTTTGATACTATTCAGTTCTTCAATTTCCCCTGAAAGATATTTAATTTTTAGACTCCTTTGGATCAGACACCTATTTCCCACGAGCAAATTTTAAAAAAACTCAGTTAATACATGATAGTGTATCTGCTCTTCATTTTCTTGGAACACTTTTGGAGTTAATCAAAATGCCTCAGTCATTATACAGCACGCTACATAGGTGATCCAATACAAAAAACTAGGGAAATACAACCTGGATGGAACTACTATTAAGAGGGTGCATAACTGATTGCAGAGAGTTATCAACAGTATACAATCATGCTGAAAGGGCATAACGAGTGGGGTCCTGCAGGGGTCAGTTCTGGATCTGCTCAATATCTTCATCAATGATTTAGACAATGACACAGTGAGTAAACTTCTCGAGTTTGTGGATGATAAAACACTGGGAGTGGTTGCAAGCACTTTGGTGGATAGAATTATAATTCAGAATGATTTGGCCAAACTGAAAAAATGGTCTCTGGTAAACAGGACAAAATTCAATATTGGCAAATGTTCCATTTAGGAAGAGACAATCAGTTGCATATGTACAAAATGGGAAATGACTGTCTAGGAAGGAATACTGCAGAAAGGGATCTGGGAGTCACAGTGGACCATAAGCTAAATATGAGTCAACAGCATGACACTTTAGCAAAAAAAGAAGGAAACATCATTCTGGGATGTATTCATACTACTGGTGTCAGACAGACATGAGAAGTAATTCTTCCACTATACTATATTCTGATTAGGCCTCACCTGGAGCACTGTGTCCAATTATGGGTGCCATATTTCACGAAAATGTGGACAAATTGGAAAAAGTGCAGAGAGGAGTAATAAAAGTATTAAGGATCCAAAAAATATGATCTATGAGGGAAGACAAAGAATTGCTTTTGTTTAGTCTGGATGTGAGAAGACAGATGGGATAGGACAATTGTTTTCAAGTACATAAAAGGTTGTTACAAGGAGAAGGGAGGAAAAATTGTTTCTTAACCTCTGAGGATAGGACAAGATATAATGGGCTTAAATTGCAGCAAAGGAGGTTTATGTTTAGGTTTAGAAGGGAAAAAAACCTTCCTAATTATCAGGGTGGTTAAGCAATGGAATAAATTGCCAACGGAGGTTGTGGAACCTTCATCACATGAGATTTTTAAGAGCAGGCTAGACAGAACATCTTTTATGGATGATCTAGATATTGAGTCATGCCCAGGGTGCAGGAAACTGGACTTAGTGACCCCTCAAGATCTCTTCCAGTTCTACGAGTCTACGAAAATCAGGCTTCCTTCATCAAACGATTCCCACACCAAAAGAAAACAAGTCATTTAAAGGAACTTAAATTTAATTGAGCTTACTGAGAATTGATGGTGATTAGCCTGGAAGACTGAGCTTACAATTAAGAGCTCTGTATCTGAAGATAGCTTAAAATCTTGTTTACTACTTCTGTAAATTTATATCCTCCCTTCCATAAAATGGTAGAAACTTGTAACTTTTTGATTCTATTAAAGAGCATAGCATATTGTAGATAGTCCTTACAGCCCTTAATTGTGGCTCTTTCTATAGTAGTTGTACAAGAAGAAAAAGTAAATAAAAGTGTAAGACTCAATTCAACAGTGAAAAAAGACAAAAGATCTCCTCTAGTCCCTCAGCAAACATCTCATTTACCACTTAATTTTCTTAAAGCACGGCGATGGTCAGAAAAGTGATTATGTACAAACAGCAAGTTCTCAACTGACAGCTCTGATCCATGAAAGTATTTAGAATCTTACCTGCTTCCCTCTGTACCAAAAATACTACCTTTTATTACCTTTTCCCACTCATTTAGTCCAATAAGACTACAGGAGAATAAACTGGATTCTATTGTGGGTCATCAGCCACATTGTAAACCAAGTTCCAACTGCAGTCAAGTTCTGTCAGTTAATCCTATTTAATCCAGTTACAGGCAAAGGGGATACACAGAGGTATCAAAGAACCAAATTTGATTTAAAGAATTTTTATGGTGCATGACACTGGAAGATTGAAAACTTGACTCCCATATTCCAGGTTGCAACTGTTGAGTTGGTATTTAGAAAAAAATACCAAATGTATATTATGCAAATCTGTTATTATAGTGAGTAAACAACAAGCAAAAAACAAAAAAGTGATATTTTACAATAACATCTCAGAGCACTTTTGTCTTGTAATATTATGAATGAACAGAGACATGAATTTTCAAATGAAACAAATATATGTTGAATAAAACCTGAAGAAATGTCCAAGTCAGACAACTGATCTAATATACTCACTTAACTATTCAATACCACTCACCCACACCAGAAAACATGAATTTTGTACGGTTTTGTAATTCTACCGGGTAAGTAGTATAGGCATGATTAGTAGAATTAACTGTCATGACCAATGCTATTTATATCCTTATTCTCCTCTGTGTCCTTACAAATGCTACAGTATATATTAAAGTAGGGGGTGTCCAGAAGTTATTACAAAAAATTACAGAGAACTCTTATCAGAGAACATTTAAAGTCTAATCAGTTTTGATTTGCTACTATTCTAGCTACACGCTATATTTTAAACACTGTGTTTGCTTTGTGTAATTGCTTTTCCAGTGGACCGCTTGCTAAAAATATGTAAACTATTGCTCCAAGATTCCTTTCAAAGCCCTCTTGTTCTGGTTAAATCCCATTCATTTAATTTACATTGTTTATTATTCTCAGCCATGATATATAATATCTATCAATGTTAAATTACAACTGTCTGGTTCATCAGTTTATTTGCAACACAGACTCAGGTCCTATTGTATTTTACCTACTTTAACTTCACCAGTCACTGTTCTCTCTAAGTACCACCAAACAAAAAAACAACTCTAAAATAACTGTTATTTGGACAAACATCTCCAGCAAAAATATTTTGCTAGAATGCTGCAGAAGAAAAATAAATATTTGAAAATCAGAAAACACTCAAAGTTCCAAAAACATCCTTAGTTTCGAACGTTCATTGCTCCATTAAAAAGGAATATGCATATTCCATGTGTATTTCATCTTTGGAAACTTCTTACCTAATTGACTACGTATGACACTAACTTACATCACTCATTTTGAAAACCTTTCTATTCCTCAGCAAAACCTCAGACTGTTTAAAAGAAGGTGATATACCAACATCTGTAGTTGACGTGGACAGAGTAAACACTGTAATGATTCACATCAGGCTCATAGCTGGCATGTGAGGTCTCAAAATCACATAAATGATGGTAACTGAAGCCAATACACTAGAGTTTACAGCATAAATTGTTTGCTGTTCTTACAGAGCAAATGGAGTGAGATACTATGAGGAGGGAAAAAATTAAATGAGGTGATCTCTGGGATTTATGAGGCAGAAAGGCTATGATTGGGATCGTTTCCTGAGTATAGCAAGTATAGGTGAGTATATCAAGAACATGATACAAAGTACTATTAGTGCCGGCTTATATTCAGTGTCATATTTAGTATTTAAGTACTCATATACTAGAGGTGAGACAAATGATGTACATGCATGGATGGGCTTGATTTGATTAAGTAAATTTATGAACGGCCATACTGGATCAAATCCATGTAATTCACTATCCTGTCACTGAAACTATGCAATATCAAATATTTCACATAAAATCAAAAAAACCCTGTAGTGTAGGATGATATCCTCCAGGAAAAGAGTTCTACTCCAAAATATGAGAATTTGTTTCTGTTCCATATTGTGTTACTATCATTAGAGATGCAACATGAACTGGAAATAAAAATCCCTCTCTCCATACTCTTGGATGCCTCATTCTTTCATCAGCACAGCCTGAGAATTCTTTAGAACAGGTATTTAGCTTACTGAACTGACAAAGATTTGCTGAGTGTTTCTGCAAAGTACATCAGACAGTTCAATAGATTTACAGCATGTTTGAGTAATCTTTAAGTAACGAAAACTTTTTTTTTGTAGTTAATGATAAACAGTCTCAATAAAGTTTCCATGGGGAAAACATAAGCCTTTTATAGAAGGAAGGGACTAAGAGAATCAAAATTGAGCGTGTGATAGAAATGGAGCTAAAGACTTAAACTACTGAGTCACCACACTACACATCCATAAAAGTAAAATATAACTGGTTTCATCTCTTTTCCTTGGTGAAGATAGCTCTTCCAGAAGGGGGCAAAATGCAAACTGACGAAGGTCTCCTTTAACTAGAAAACCTTCTCATGAGTACTGTTTCACTTTTTTAGCACACCTTTACTAAATTTCAGTGTTACCTAAGTTATTATTTTATTTTAAACCTTTTTGGAGGGTAAAAGTGAAGCTACATTTCCCTCCTTTCAGAGAACATGGAAAATAGATATTTGCCTGAAAACATTTATAAAACAACAGTGGTATTTGCTAGTATTTATAGTATAAGTATGGTAATGTTAGTAAGTTTACCTGTGTAGACAAGGGTAAATTGGTATAGAAACGGAAGAAGTTATATGAGTTGAACACCTCTGTACTACTTAAGGGCACTCGTACAAGAAACTACTTTCGCAGAAGAGACCCAGTTTAACTAACGCTCTTATAAAGGGCACACACTCTCATTAGGTAAGACATAAGGGAGCAGATGTAGAGTAGGTCTACACTAATGGAATGATTGACATGCTGACAGTTGATTTAGTGCCCCTAGTGGAATCACACTAAATTGAACTGTCATGGCTCTGTTGTTGACCCCAGTGCTCTTGGCAGTCATGATGAGTAAGGGAAGACAATGGCAGAGTTTTTCTTGTGGAACTCCCACTGGAGGGGTGAGATCAAAAATAAATTTTAGATATGTTGACTCCCTACCTAAAATCAATTTTATCTCCTAGTATAGACCTGGCCTTAATAAAAACCATTTTAGACGATTGATAAATGATATACCGTTAACAGGTGAGAACTGATGCTTGTAACTTATGCTTCTTGCCGTGAAGCTTCTCTCTGTGCTATTTACTCATTAAAAAAAGTCACTGTGTGTGCATGCATGTGCGCGCGTGCGCACACACACACACACACTCTCTCTCTCTTACTTATAGGCAGACAGAAAAAGTACTATGGACATGTTAAAAGAATTTATTAGATACGTGTTTGTTTACCATTACAATATATTTATACTAAATTCTGACAAACTATTCTTTCTGAGTCCATAAGCATATGTTGATTTGCAAGCACACAGAGAAAAATAATCATAACATAAAACCTGCCTTTCTGATTACTTCATCTGGAGCTAGTCAACCACCAAAGCATATGATAATTTTAAACCACTTAAGAAACTCAAGACAGACAACCTGCTGATTTCCCATGAGATCAATATTTCACGTGGAATGTATCAGACTTGACTTGGATTTAAATAGCTGAAGTTTACAAGCATTTTTTTAAATTGATTGTATCAAATCAACATAATAAAAATGAACTGAATCTGTAACAAATGATCATTCACATATATTTAAGTTACACTTATTTAATTGCTGGAAAAACAAAAGACTTCTTTCACCTAATTAGGAGACTGCCATCAGTCACTACGTTGAGATGGTATCATTTCAAATATTAGGACCGCAATTTTCCTGGACTGGTTTTATGTTAAAGTAACTTCACTGATGTCAGTGGAACTGCCCCTGATTTACACCAGCATATTAAAAATCAGAATTAGGCCTTAGACAGTCATCATGCACCAAACCCTGCTGTCTTTATTAATGTGAAGTATAAACACTGATGTCAAAGGGCATGCTGGGCATGAGTAAGGATAGCAGGATTTAGCTCTATGTTCTGAATAAACATACGAATGACATATCAGGGGTCAGCAACCTACAGCTCCAGAATTGCATACGGCTCTTTAAGGAGCCACTTGCATCTCTGGGCACTGCTGCTGCGGACTACTCTTGCAGTTCCCTGTGCTGCCCCCACTGAAATAATGGAACTAAATTGAATTGATTTAACTCCAGCTGTTAAACCAACTCAATTTAGTTCCATTATTTTAGTGGGGGCAGTGCAGGGAGCTGCCAGCTCTGCAGGTAGGGGCAGTGAGCAGGGGGAGGCGCAGATGAGTCTTCTCCTGCCAGAGCCGTGCAGCTACACCTATCCTGCCCCTGCCAGAGATGCCCAGCTGCACTAGGGAAGAAGAGGCAGTGGGGGTTGGGGGAAGGAAGCCTCCTGCAAGTGCAGCTTCCCTCCCTGCAGGACCAGCATCCTTCCAGGCAGTGTGGCGGTCCCCAGCTCCTCCTCGCTCCACAGTCTCCACTGGAACCCGGAGCTGCATCTGGCAGTGCAAAGTCATCTCCCTCAGGACTGGCCCAGCTCCCCACCTGGCCCTGGGATCTGGTGAGACCAGCGCTGGTGATGCTGGGAGGGGAGCAGCTGGGAAAGTTGCAGGCACTTTCTGGCCTCAGAAGTTTGGGAGGGACCCAGAGCAGGGAAGGGAGGGCAGGGGGGACCCAGATCATGTGTTGGAGGAGAGCAGAGGGTGGGCAAGTAAGACCCTGTTTCACTGGGCAGTTTGCCGGAGGGCATCTGAGGCGGGTAAAACCTTGGGATGGGGGAGGCAATTTGGCACTGACAGGGGCTAAGCCTGGGGATGAGGCAGAGGGATGGGGAGGAAAAGCTTGGGGGTAGGGGGTGGATTTGGGTGGCTGAGGTAGGTAAAGCCTGGAGATGGAAGTAACAACTTTCTAATGGGTACAAATCGTTGTGTGCACGCTGTTCTTAAAATAGGGGTTACAAAAAGTACAGTTTGATGTTTATTAAGGATCATCTCACATTCACATGCTTTGTGGCTCAAAGTATTTGAAAAAAAATGGATCTTCTCGCTATTTTGGGTGCTGACCCCGACACACACACACACACACACACTAAAAATTATAGAAATCCATTCCTACTGTGCTTATACATTCGGGTACCACTGTGAAGAATGCTGTATGTGAACTTATGTCTTACATGAATACAAGTCTCAGCAAGGCTCAAGGGTCCTGTTAACTCACTCAGCTGAAAATGTAAGATCATTTACAATAAAATATACTAAAGATGTGAAATAGTCTAAGAAGCATACCCATGTTAGTTTGTAGCTTTGAAAATAACAAGCAGTCCTGTGGCACCTTAGGGTAAGGCTGCATTATGCTTTCTATTTTGTGATACATTTGAATTCTGTCCCTAGTAACCCTCAAACGACAAGGGGTACTGGGAAATTCGAAATACACACTTATTTCAAACTCTGGTGCAGTGTAGCCTGCAAGGAGTTTGAAATATGATGCTTCAAAATAAGTTACGCAATTTGCACAATGCAAATTGCGTAACTTATTTGGAGCTAGGGCTACACTGTAGCCCTAGCCTAAGAGGCTAGCAAATTTAAAATCCATCCACAAAAGCTCATGACTTAATAATTTTTTTAGTCTCTAAGTTGCTGCAGGATTGCTTGTTATTTGTTAAGATGTGAGGTACCTGGTTGACATGAAATTGTCTTTCCGAACATTAAGTTCTTCAACCTGGGGAGTAAGGGACCACTGTGCCTATCCAATTTAGGTATAGAAGAAGAGGGCCCTGCCTGGAGTTTTAGTAGGTGGGTGGGTGGGTGATCCGAAGGGGTTCTGGAATGGAAAAGTTTGAAAACTATTATTTTAAGAAAAATTCTTGTTTAAACTCATACTGAACAACATTTAGTAGGACAACACAAATTACAATAAAAGAGCAATGACTATGATAGAGTCCCAGTTCAGCATGAAGATAGAAAAAATATCTGACAAGGCTGACTGAATAATTCAAATACATTTGTCAAACCATGTGAAGATTTGAGAATATTTTTCAATAAACTATTCAATAAGAACATAACATAAGAACATAAGAATGGCCATACTGGGTCAGACCAAAGGTCCATCGAGCCCAGCATCCCATCTGCCGACGGTGGCCAATGCCAGGTGCCCCAGAGAAGGAGAACAGAAGACAATGATCAAGTGATTTATCTCCTGCCCTGGTTCTGAAGGCTAGGGCACCATACTTTATCCCTGGCTAATAGCCATTTATGGACCTAACCTGCAAAAATTTATCAAGCTCTTTTTTAAACCCTAATAGAGTCCTGGCCTTCACAGCCTCCTCGGGCAAGGAGTTCCACAGGTTGACTGTGCGCTGTGTGAAGAAAAATTTCCTTTTATTAGTTTTGAACCTACTACCCATCAATTTCATTTGGTGTCCCCTAGTTCTTGTATTATGGGAAAAGGTAAATAATTTTTCTATATTCACTTTCTCCACACCATTCATGATTTTATATACCTCTATCATATCGCCCCTCAATCGCCTTTTTTCCAAACTGAAAAGTCCCAGTCTCTCTAGCCTCTCCCCATATGGGACCCTTTCCAAGCCCCTAATCATCTTAGTCGCCCTTTTCTGAACCTTTTCTAATGCCAATATATCTTTTTTGAGGTGAGGAGACCCCATCTGCACGCAGTACTCGAGATGTGGGCGTACCATAGTTTTATATAGGGGAAGTATGATCTCTTTTGTCTTATTATCGATCCCTTTTTTAATAATTCCTAACATCCTATTTGCCTTACTAACTGCCGCTGCACACTGCATGGATGTCTTCAGAGAACTATCCACTATAACTCCAAGATCCCTTTCCTGATCTGTCGTAGCTAAATTTGACCCCATCATGTAGTACGTGTAATTTGGGTTATTTTTTCCAACATGCATTACCTTACACTTACCCACATTAAATTTCATTTGCCATTTTGCTGCCCAATCACTCAGTTTGCTGAGATCTTTTTGTAGTTCTTCACAATCCCTTTTGCTTTTGACTGTCCTGAACAACTTGGTGTCATCTGCAAACTTTGCCACCTCACTGCTTACCTCATTTTCTAGATCATTGATGAACAATTTGAACAGGATCGGTCCCAGGACTGACCCCTGGGGAACACCACTAGTTACCCTCCTCCATTGTGAAAATTTACCATTTATTCCCACCCAATGTTTTTTTCATTATTTTCCCCAGCTCTAGAAGTGAACTTGATTAAATCAAAGGTCACTTTCCGCTATTCACAAATAAGCTTTGCAGTATCCAAAAAGCTATAGTCTTAATTACACAAACATTAGACAGAAATAAGAATAGTGGCAGTATGTTTGAAGCATACCATGCCCAGAAGATAAATACTATTTACAAGGAAGAACATGTAGACTAGTGTAGATTGGAAATTAGTAGCATCATCTCAGTATAAGAGGGAAGAATTATTTCTCTTCCAAAAGCTGAATCTGCAGAAGCACAGATAATTAATTTTAAAGGTGTCTAATACAAGTATTGTACAAAAAAATACATGGTAGTTCAATAATTGTGTTTTAAGGAAATATTCTTTTCTCAGCCCAGATGCAGCCTTAGATGCCTGTTGGATAAGGTTCATCCTATTAGCAGGAGCATTGCTATATATTTTGATGCACTTACATATTTTTATGTACTTTTTGCTTTGTTTTTGTTTTTTCAGGCTGAATTCTTCAACCAATGTTTTATTTTTTGTTTATTTATTTACACAGAACTTTGCAGTTCTTCAGATGTCAAAGCTGTGGCGGCACCAGTTTCTGGCTAGATAAGGAAGGGCACACTGGAGTAAAGTCTATGGACTCTGACAGAAACAAGACACAGCAGAGGGGCAAAAAGTCTAGTAGAGATTACGACTTTTATTTTATCAAATTCCACTCATGAAGGACTGCATAGGCCAGAAGTATGCTCTCACACTCAAAGGTGCTTTTTTTAACTCAGGATGGCTTAGTTCAATTAACACACCACCTAATATCAAGGTTAACATGCATAAGGTTAAGCAGTGTTATGCAGATTCAGTTGAAAAAAATAAAAACATCTTTTTTCTTCATAGATGCAAGGGAATTTTTTCATAGACTTTTTTGAACTCATTGGCTACGTCTACACGTGAAGCCTACATCGAAGTAGCCTATTTCGATGTGGCAACATCGAAATAGGCTATTTCGATGAATAACGTCTACATGTCCTCCAGGGCTGGCAACGTCGATGTTCAACATCGACGTTGCGCAGCACCACATCGAAATAGGCGCAGCGAGGGAACGTCTACACGCCACAGTAGCACACATCGAAATAAGGGTGCCAGGCACAGCTGCAGACAGGGTCACAGGGCGGACTCAACAGCCAGCCGCTCCCTTAAAGGGCCCCTCCCAGACACACTTGCACTAAACAGCACAAGATACACAGAGCCGACAACGAGTTGCAGACCCTGTGCATGCAGCATGAATCCCCCGCTGCAGCAGCAGCAGCCAGAAGCCCTGGGCTAAGGGCTGCTGCACATGGTGACCATAGAGCCCCGCACAGGCTGAAGAGGCAGTGTCTCTCAACCCCCCAGCTGATGGCTGCCATGGAGGACCCCACAATTTCGACGTTGCGGGACGCGGATCGTCTACACGGTCCCTACTTCGATGTTGAACGTCGAAGTAGGGCGCTATTCCGATCCCCTCATGAGGTTAGCAACTTCGACGTCTCGCTGCCTAACGTCGAAGTTAACTTCGAAATAGCACCCGACGCGTGTAGCCGCGACGGGCGCTATTTCGAAGTTAGTGCCGCTACTTCGAAGTAGCGTGCACGTGTAGACACAGCTATTCAGGGATAATCTGCTCAACATGTTGCACAATACTATAAAAGCCCCAAAATAGTGCCCGAGGAATGGGTATTGAGTCTATAGCAATGGTTCTCAGAGATCCAGGGCAGGAAGGAAGAAGAGAAGGTAAAGAAGTTTTAGGAGGTTCTCCAAGCATGGCCAGCATTACCCTCACTGGGGCTCAGGGCAGAAAGCTGAAGCCTCACAGTATGGGCCCCTGAGCTCTGCCACCTGAGACTGAAGCCAAAACCTGAACAATTTAGCTTTGCAGGGGCCCCTGTGGCATGGGGTCCCAGACAAGTCAGTACTTCCTAATGCTGGTCCCAGCTGTCACATGAAAACCAGTTGTTGTGGCACAGATGGACCATGGAGCTTCTGTAGCATTTTTCAGAAAGGAAAGAAAAATGTTGAAAATGCCTATTCTACAACCTTTAATAGTCTCTGTAATTGTTCCCGTAGATTAGAGGCCTAACATTTTAAGGAACTGGTGTCTAGAGTCTTTCTGGAAATCTTGTAATCTTTTACTGACAGGACATCAGGACATTTGGTAGCTAATAGCTTTCAACAGACTATTACAGGAAAAGGAGACAGAAGAACTTTCAAGTTTTGAGAAGGGCTGGTAAAGAAATTTTAAAGCTTCTCAAACTCTCATATGCCAGGCTATCAGGGACAATATTGATTTCCAGAGAATAATTCTCCAAGGCTGTCTTTACTACAGAACTTTCAGCATCACAGTTGTACTATTACAACTGTGCTGCTATAAGACCTCCTATGGCGTATCTAACTGCTGCGCTATCTCTGATTTCTCTTACCTATTTCCATGAGAAAAAATGTAAATTAAAGCCCACATTCTATAATATACCTACGCTTTATTCAAGACTCTAAACTAAATCTAAGGAATAGTAAAGGGGAAAAAACTTGGCAAACTATAATAAACATTAAATGAGTAACAAAAATAATATAATTTCAATGCACAATAATACAGCACTGAAAATGTTTCAATTTTGTGACTAGAAAATTAATAAATCTCAAGGGTTTGGGTCTTCATATTCACAGCAAAGACCTGAACTATCCGAACCACTAAGGTAAGTCACAGCAATAGAAGGCTGATATCCAATAGGACTAGAGAGACAAGAGACACACACTTTTATCCAGAGGGTTTACAGCCATTTGTTGACAGAAGATCGAAGACATTCAGCAAAAAACAACAAACTCCAAACACTTAAACTGGGCTCCTGAAAATTCATACAACTTTTTAATTTTGGTGCAGACCTTTTGCTGGTGCAACCTGTCATAGCTCCACTGATAAACATAGGTTGATGATGTGCCACGTATTATTTATACGCTGAATGACCCAGGAAAACAGAAGAAAGAACAAATGAGCATGTCCCGCTTTCATTTTGCTGGTCATGTCACATCCACCATAAAACAGCATTAGAAATTATTTATCATTGTATTTATTCTGGAAGAGAAGTACATCCCAATATTGGACCACTTTATATAGACGATGGAAGAAAAAGGTATTTAGAAAATACAGTGCAATATCAGAGAAAAGGGGGCTTACTTATAAGCAGGTTTAGAGAGAGGGATATGCAGGTTACAAATATAAAACCTTTAACCATTTTAGTTTGATACCCTAAAATATTACTGAATGTTGTCAATTTGATTAAAACAACTAGTATTAAATTAACTGAATATCGTAATGACAGAACACTGCTCAAAATATAACACTGTGGTATGTATCATATGCTCCTTAAAAGGTAACAATTTGCATTGTATTTTGTGCTTGAAAACAGAGAAAAACAATGATTTCAGATAAACAAACTAGAAATGCTTTATTATAATTACCGCATGATTAAAATAAGAAATCTGATAGATTCCTCTGATTCCCTGAAAGCAGAGTGCAAGAAAAAGAACTGTTGCCATGGGAACAACCAGAACAATTTAAATCTAGAAGAAAATATCAATGCTTCTGAAAAATGATTGAAGGAAAAATACTGTGTATGAATTACAGTAACAAATTAAGGGCCCAAATACTGCAAATTCTTGGTCACTAGGGTATAACTCACTCATGAGTCTTCCCACAGAAACCAATGGAACTACTCTTATAAGAGATGGTGTTCACACTGGATTCAGAGGAGAAAAATATCTATAAAACATACAGCATTAACAAATAATTTTGTAACTGACAAGTATGTTGTTGAAATGTGTATCTTCACTGTTTCTCCATCACTGAGACATTGCAACTGCCCGGTTGTTTTGGTCCTGAATTGCACTGACGATACATATATGGTGCTCCACAGAGAATGAAGCAGCTGAAAAATTAGGTAAAAGCTCATTTTAACTTCAGTCATTTACATTTTTAATAACCTGTGCTAATTTATTTGACATATTGATTCTTCTGGGATTAATTTTTCAAGAACATAAAAAAGCATCAGTCATTCTGAGAACACTAACTGTAATAAATTAGGAATGGTGAACAGTGTGTGTGTATATTCATGCATGTGTAGGTGTGTGCCCGCCCATCCCCCAACAAAGTTTATGGTATGTATGCAAATACAGACTCTGGGTATCATCTTTGCCTTGACCCGCATATCCAGACCTTGTTTATATTTTATTGTTACTTCATCAATAACATCTGGAAGACTCGGCCTTTTCTGTCTGTAACTACTGCCAAAACTCTGTTCCTCACCCTTATCTCACGCCAGTTTCCGTAATCTGCTGGCTTTATGATCTTGCCCTTCTCACCTCCATTCAAAATACTGCCATTAATCTCTTCTTAGCTTAACAGTAATTTTGAATCACCCCATCTCTGAGTTCTTCCATGATTGTCTCTCAACTGCACAAAGCATAAAACATACGTCAAACTTTCTACAACAGAATTTCATCTAGCCTTTTAAATCTAAGTTTAAATTGTGCAATCAACCCATGCCTTTGCCTCACTAGTGCTAGCCTTCATCACCTGCTCATTTGCTCTTGCCAGGAGTATTTACAGGATTTTTTTCCCTACGCTGGCCCTTCTGCTTGAAAAGAAACCATTGCCAAAATTCACAAAGCTTCCATCTCATCCTCCTTTCAAACCTTCAAATCTGTACTGTTCCGAAATTGTGACTTCCTTCATGACTGATCTATGCATAAGCATGCGGCTTTCCTATAACTCTGTCTTCTCCCTTTCTTCCCCATCTCACGTCTGTTATTAACTGCCATTTTATTCCAAACTCAGTGGATTGAAGAAACTCTGTGTTGTTTGCCTGTGGACTGCCTGGTACCATGGGTCTTGGACCAGGGTCTGTGGGCATTATTGTAATATAAATAATAGATACATAAAAAGTTTTTATAATGGGACATGAATGATAGACTGATCTTAAAGTAAGCTTGAATTTTTGTAAACATCTTAAATTTCAATATACAAACTCTAATGAGTATTTCCATATATATCAATGGGCTTTGGATTAGAACCTAGATAAGACTCTGATGGGTAAATAGTACCAAAAACCTAATCTAAAACCACTGAAATCAATGGTAGTCCTTCTGTTTACTTCAGCAGGTTCTCCATTAGGCCCTGATATGGAAAGTGCTGATGATAACCTATTCCACTCAAATTACACAAGCAAACCAAGCTTCATGAGCAAAGAAAGTTTAAACAAATAAAATATCAATATATCAAACAAAGACATGTTTAATAAGAATAAATGTTAAGATTCAAAAGAAGTGATTGTTGATTCATTTTGCACTAAAAAGATAATTTTTAAATAGATGATTCTGATTAAAAGCTAACAAGCTGAAGCTTTGTGCCATTATGCATTCTCAGTGAAGCAATTTGTATAATACTAGTAACAACTTACATAATCATGACTAAGGGGAAAAATCATCAAAGCAAATACTGTTATCACTGAAAATATATTTAGTCTGTTCCCCAGGAAAATCAAGCTACATAGAAATATATTTTGTTTACTTTAGTGAGCAGACTATTCATCTGTCAAAATAAGATGCTAAATTGAGAGCTACAATAAAGAACTGGACAAAGAATATGGAGTGATCTTATAAACTATTTAACAGCCATACAGCTGGTAGGACTTTTTAAAAAACCACTTTTGCTTAGTCCAAGTTTACTTAGGCAATGTGAAACTTTTCAATATTGCCATTCAAAAAATCTACATAACTTTCTCATTAATTGGAAAGAGCATTCAAAATGTGTACTAAAAGAACCATACCACCATGGCGGTCATTTTATCCAAAGCACATACAAAGAAGTCATCTCTATTTAGGGTTTACCATATTTGAACTTTCAAAAAAAGAGGACACCCCTAAGAGGGAGTGTATCCTTGTCAGTATCTACCAATTTATGTTGTTTTAATGTACTACAGTATAGATACACATAGTATACGTACCATAGTACAGTAATACAATGTGAGCTGGTAGATACTGATACAAATATACTCCCTCTCAGGGGGTCCTCTTTTTTGGAAAGCTCAAACACGGTAACCCTACTTATATTAAATACAGAGTTTAATTTCAGCAATAAAGAACAATTTATCCTTTAAAACACTAGATAAAGGATCTTAAGTACAGATTTGTTGTGGATCTGCTTTTAAAACATAACAAAAATCACATACTTTTTTGAACACAAAAACTTCATGCACAATAATTTCATGCTTTCAACTCTGTATGTGAATGTTTTAAAACTTCGGGCTAATTTTGCAATCAGAACCTATTACACAAAGCTTTCAGTACCCAGAGAGCATCTGCTCGACAAGGACTTGAAATTCAAACACACTGATTCTCTATTGGAAACAGGAATGGAAAAACCACAGCCATCCTGATCCTGGGCCAAGTAAAGCAATAAATCAGACTTAGGTCAAGCCACACTCTAGAGAGTTTTAATTTATAAACAGAAACTAAGCTTAACAGATTCTGTTTTCTGCCAAATATTGTTATAACACAAAGTGCAAAAATATATTTAAGAAACTGTTTTTAGTAAAATATTAAACAGTACAATAAATTACTGTACACATAAAAAGGCTCATTTGCTTTTTATAAAGAACCAATCCATTCTAACTAAAAAGTCAGCTAAAAGAATTCCACAAAAGTCCAATAGTTACTGTTGATAATTTAAGCAAACCTTTGGAAAAGATGCATTCTTCTGGCAGAGAACATAATCATTTATTATGGAAAGCATGAATCTGTATTTCTTTATCAAGCTATAAGACTAAATTTGGGTAACTTAAAAACATAAAAATACACAATTAAGTCTGATAATCACAGTTCTAATACTTCTGGTGCTTTAACAAAATTGTTTTTAGAAATAAAATTTAAGAAAAATCCCACGTTTTTAACTCTGTGAAAATTTGTACACAATTTTCACAGTATTTCTACGGTCTAAAGAATAATTATCAACAATTTCTTTAAATTGTCTGTTCCTAAAGCATAATGTTAAGTATTTGTTATACAGTTTTTAAATTTATCCTTGCAAGGTTTGCTTCATGAAGACAACCACTGATATACAGATGACCTCAGAGAAAGCTTGCCTTTAACTGTCCCCTTGGCTGAGATTTTTTTCTCTTTTAAACAATCATTAGCCTAGACAGTGGCCAAAAAAGCAGAAGAGCAGACACACAAGAATGTTGAGGTCAGTCTCTCTTGAATGACAGAATTCTGTAGATTGCAGACTGTCTACACATCTCTGCGACGAGGTGTGAAATACTGTGGTGAGAAAGTGAAATGGTATACACATGATTTATCTCCAGTGGTTTATCTCAGTGCTTATAATAACTTGTCGATTCAAAAACAAATCATTATTACAGTTATGAGCAACAAAAGCCAGAATTATTAATTTTTCAGACTATATTGCAGAAATATTAGGTTTTTGAAATGTTTCATTGGGGATACTTTATGTTCTCACTGCAGCCACTATGTTAGTGTGCTTATAAGAAAACTACAAAATCAACTACAAATAGTGCCTTATTCATGAAGTTCGGTGGAGTATGCTTCAGTATATACATTATTCTAGGTCACAGTGGATGAGAGTCCCGCTCACCTCAAAAAAACAAATCAAAACAAAATTGCTGTCTCCACTGGAAAAAAAAAAAGCTTATTATTTCAGGATACCTAATCTCAATGTAAAATTGTAGCAAACTGTTTTTTGTTTTTTTTTTACCTCTGTGCATCTATTCAAGCAAAGTCAATCTTACACCTAAATCTTGACTAGCTACATCAAACTAAAAACTACAGTGTCTTATCACCATTAGGTTTTTTTCCAGCAAGATAGCTAAGGAAAACGGCAACTCATTTTCCAATGGTGACACAAAGGCTTCTCGTATGTTTCCATCCTTATTTAGGTTTTCCTCCCTTAGAACTACAAGCAAAATATTACGCAATTCACTTTTGTATTTCCAAAGACTAAAATAAAAATGGGCAATGACTTGGGACTACTAGTAAAGGGAACACATGGCAAAAGCAAAAACCTTGTTAAAACACTTACATAAGACCTAAACAAAACTTGATAATTTTTAGGCAGCTGGTATGCCGAGACCCACATTCATCATTCTGACCAATCTTGTCTTGTTTCCTTGTACTCCCCCAAATGCCTATATCTACATCTACACTACTTCTGTTGGCAGATTGTTCTAACGTCAAAAGATATCTTCCGACAAAACTTCTGTCGACAGATCACAGCCACACACGAAAGCACATTTAAAGAGTGATCCGCTCTGTCGACAGAGAGTGACCAGAGTGCTTGGCCCCTCCCTAGAGTGAACAGTCCCCGGAACCCCATCAGACAGGGTCGCATGACTGGCAAGCCCATGCTGAGATGTGCCTATCTCCATGACGGACAGCACAACTAGAGCAGCGATCACATGCTTGCTGGGAGATACTTTGTGCTTTTCAGTTTGCCATGATGCAAAGCAGCCCCTGGGCTTGCACTGGTCTCACTCACAGCTTCAACTTCTGCTGAACCTCCTCATGGCTGTCATCCTCCTGCTCCCCAGAGAGGAAAACCCAGATGCTACCATCGAGGAGGATGCCCTCACTGCCTCATGGGCCCACCTATGCTCGCACCCCTACAGGTGACCAGGTGGGTCTGGAGGCACAGCACCTACTGGTGGGACTGGCTCATCATGGAGCAGTGGGACAACCAGCAGTGGCTCCAGAACTTTAGAATGCAGAAGGGCACCTTTCTGGATCTCTATGCTTGGTTTGCCCCACCCTCTGAAGACAGGAGTCCCAGTGTGACCTGCAATCCTCCTGTAGAAGCAGGTCTCCATCACCCTCTGGAAGCACGCCACCCTGGACAGTTATCACTCTGTTGGGAACAAGTCTGGCATGGGAAGTCCATCATCGGGCTGTCCTCTTGCAGATAAGGCACTCCTGAGCTACACGCCCTGCATGGAGGGAGGGTGGTTGTTCCGCCCAAGGGAGACCTGGGGACTGGGGTTGGAGGTGCATGTATAGAAAAGCCCCATCTCTGGGGGACCATGCAGTCCCACCCTTGCACAGACCTGCTGCTGGGGGGATGCCTGGAGACTTTGGAGGGGAGGGGATGGGAGTGGCAAGAGGACCCCCCCCCACAGTCCAGGGTCTTTCTCCCTCAGTCCCTGACATGTTTGTTTGGTCCCTTCTCCTTGCAGGTTGTACAGCCATCAACACCATCTTGCAGCAGAGGGTCATCCATCTGGCAGACAAGGACACAGTCAGATTTTACACCCTGGGGTTCCCCAACTGCCTCGGGGCAATCAATGGAACCCACATCCCCATCCGTGCCCCCAGACCACAGCACGCCCAGGATCATCAACAGGAAGTGATATTACTCCATTGTGCTGCAAGGCCTGGTTGAGCACCTTGGACCTGTTCATCAACATTTACATCAGGTGGTCAGGCCAGGAACACAACGTATGGGTGTTCCACAACTCAAACATGTCCCAGAGGATGGAGGCAGGCACTTACATCCCCCACCAGGAGCTGGTGGCCAGGAACTTGAACATGCCACTCTGCATTTTGGGGGACACTTCCTACCCCCTCATGCCCTGGCTCAAGAAGCCCTATGCCAGGTGGCTGGACCTGAGCCAAGAACTATTTAATGCCTGGCTCAACTGGTCCCAGATGCAGGCTGAGAGCACCTTCCGATGCCTGAAGGTGTGCTTCAGGTTCCTCCTCACCTGCCTAGATGTAGAGAAGCAGAACATTCCCCAAGTTGTGGTGATGTGCAATTCCCTCCACAACATTGTGGAGGGGCAAGGGAAGCCTTCTTCCCTGGGGTAGGGAGCAGAGACCAGCCATGGATATGAACAGCCAGGAATGAGCTGTGGATCTGACAGACCCTAAGGGAGACCTTCTCCTGCAGCCCCCAAACACTGTCCCCAAAGCATCCCTCGTGGGGCCCACAGTCCTACTCTTCACTCCCTCACCCCAACCCATTCCCAATAAAGAGGGATGCGGGAGTGGTGAACCAAAAAATTTTTATTCAAACATAGAAAAACAGGTACAAGAAACGTTGTCACCAAAAACTACTTATAAGGTACAATAAAATTTAATTATATAGGGGGGTGGGCTTGGGACAGGGAGACATCAAAACTTGAATGGGAGGACTTCCAATGGGCGTGGGGGGAACAGTCCAACGAGGGAGTGGAAGCTGCAGCCCCATGTGGGGAATGGGGCCCTGAGCAGCATTTGGCCTCAGAATCCCCTGTTGCCATGGGTTTGGTGTCCCTGTCATGGCTGGGTTGGAGCCAGGAACACAGTGAGGTAGGGAGCCGGAAGGGCTGTGGTGGTGTCAGGGTTGGCAGGAGAAGTGGGGGTGGGGAGGGGGCAGCACTGGACACTGCCCACTGGAGCAGGTCTAGGACAGCCTATGGGATGGCCTGCAGGAGCAATAACAGTGGGGGATGTGGAGGCAGTAGCCATGGGCGGCTGCAGCAAGAGGTCCCACTGCATGCCAATGGCTGTCTTAAAGCAGGACAGCAGTTGGTCCCAGCCCTGCAACCATGACTCCCAGGAGGCCAGTCATCCTCAAGAGGGCAGCAGCGTGGGCACTTTGGAGGACCTCTTCTGCCCAGTGACAGCCCATGCAGACACAGGCCTACCTTCTTGCCGGTGGGGAGATGCCAGCTCGCTCTGGTGTGACCTCAGAGCTGGCTGCCCCTGGTGTGGAGATGGAGCTTGCTCAGTCCTTGTTCGGTGCTGAAAGGAAGACGAGGAGTGGAGATGGTGAGTAATTCATGCAATGCAGCCCCTAAGGTCCTGCCCCACACCATGTGCAGCAACCCACACCCCCTAAGCCACAGTACGGGTATGTCCCCAGAGCACTGGCATGTGTGGCCCGCCCAGTGGACCCTGCAGCATGGAGACTGCGTGGTGCCTCCGAGACAGGATTGAACATTGTGGGCCTCCCGCCACACTCAATGAGCTAGTGGCCAAGGAGGGGTGTCTGGCCACAGAGGGGGGCCCCCTCATGGGTGGTAGGTGAGCTGGGCACAGACTGGCCCTCCCCACAGCCCCCACACACATGTGCAGCTTGCAGCACTGTCCACCAGATGCAAGTGCTGACTCCGACCTGTGGGCATGCGTGAGTGCCAGGAGCTGCACTCCTTGGTCTGTCTAGGGTCTGGCTGGTGCCCATGGGGATGGCCCAATTCCAACTGTGGCAGGGGCTGGCAGGCTGCCCCCTCCCATGAGGCTGGCAGTGGGAAGGGACACACTGCCTTGCACATGGGTCCACACGCTGGGACTGCAGAGCAAGGTCATACCCGAGCTGGCTTTGTAAGCCTTGCAGCATGACCCATCTTCACCCACCCCGCTACGCCCTGGGATATAACATGTACGGAGTACTTACCAGAGGGTCCCTCAAACAGGTCTGGGGATGCCCTGGAGTTGGCCTGGCAGGAGCGGCCCAAGTCCAGGGCGATGAGGAGGGAGCTCTCACTGGTCTCAGACCGTGTCTTTCTCTGGTTCCAGCTGGGTCCCAGGGTGCTCTTCCTCCTCCCTCTTTTTTCTCTCCTCACTCTTTTCTCTCCCCTACCCCTACTTTTTACTGAGATTAGTCATTTCTCTCTAAGTTCTGCTCCAGAATTTGAAGAAATGGGTCTTTCCCACAAAAGCTCATAACCTACTAAATAATAGTTAGTCTTTAAGGTGCTACAGGCCTGCTTGATTTGTTTCATGAAGATACAGACTAACCACCTTCCCCTGAGATCCTTTCCAATGAGTTAATGAAAGACACACTATCCACTCAGAAAATGTGAATATAGGGATAACTAAGCTCTCAAATAGTACTCATCTAGCATGCACATTTCAGCATTACCCCCTTTTCAGTAAAATGGATGTTCTGATCTAGATTGATCAGTTCATAAGAACATAAGAACATAAGAATGGCCATACTGGGTCAGACCAAAGGTCCATCGAGCCCAGCATCCCATCTGCCGACGGTGGCCAATGCCAGGTGCCCCAGAGAAGGAGAACAGAAGACAATGATCAAGTGATTTATCTCCTGCCATCCATCTCCTGCCCTTGTTATGAAGGCTAGGGCACCATACTTTATCCCTGGCTAATAGCCATTTATGGACCTAACCTGCAAAAATTTATCAAGCTCTTTTTTAAACCCTAATAGAGTCCTGGCCTTCACAGCCTCCTCGGGCAAGGAGTTCCACAGGTTGACTGTGCGCTGTGTGAAGAAAAATTTCCTTTTATTAGTTTTGAACCTACTACCCATCAATTTCATTTGGTGTCCCCTAGTTCTTGTATTATGGGGAAAGGTAAATAATTTTTCTATATTCACTTTCTCCACACCATTCATGATTTTATATACCTCTATCATATCGCCCCTCAATCGCCTTTTTTCCAAACTGAAAAGTCCCAGTCTCTCTAGCCTCTCCCCATATGGGACCCTTTCCAAGCCCCTAATCATCTTAGTCGCCCTTTTCTGAACCTTTTCTAATGCCAATATATCTTTTTTGAGGTGAGGAGACCACATCTGCACGCAGTACTCGAGATGTGGGCGTACCATAGTTTTATATAGGGGAAGTATGATCTCTTTTGTCTTATTATCGATCCCTTTTTTAATAATTCCTAACATCCTATTTGCCTTACTAACTGCCGCTGCACACTGCATGGATGTCTTCAGAGAACTATCCACTATAACTCCAAGATCCCTTTCCTGATCTGTCGTAGCTAAATTTGACCCCATCATGTAGTACGTGTAATTTGGGTTATTTTTTCCAACATGCATTACCTTACACTTACCCACATTAAATTTCATTTGCCATTTTGCTGCCCAATCACTCAGTTTGCTGAGATCTTTTTGTAGTTCTTCACAATCCCTTTTGCTTTTGACTGTCCTGAACAACTTGGTGTTATCTGCAAACTTTGCCACCTCACTGCTTACCTCATTTTCTAGATCATTGATGAACAAGTTGAACAGGATCGGTCCCAGGACTGACCCCTGGGGAACACCACTAGTTACCCTCCTCCATTGTGAAAATTTACCATTTATTCCCACCCTTTGTTTTCTGTCTTTTAACCAATTCCCGATCCATGAAAGGACCTTTCCTCCTATCCCATGACCACCTAATTTACATAAAAGCCTTTGGTGTGGGACCGTGTCAAAGGCCTTCTGGAAATCTAGGTATATTATGTCCACTGGGTGCCCCTTGTCCGCATGTTTATTAACCCCTTCAAAGAATTCTAGTAGATTAGTTAGACACGACTTCCCTCTGCAGAAACCATGCTGACTTTTGCCCAACAATTCGTGCTCTTCTATGTGCCTTGGAATTTTACTCTTTACTAGTGTTTCTACTAATTTGCCTGGTACTGATGTTAAACTTATCGGTCTATAAGTTCTATACAAGGGTACTTTGCTTGAACTGGGAAGTATTAGCACTAAACTATTGATTTGTTTTATTCAGGCCCACTGACGGAGGGAGGCGAAGGGGCAAAGGGAGCAAGTGCCCTGAGGCCTGACAATTCAAAAGGGCCCGGAAATCCCAGACAGTACTGTGGTCAGAGCCCCAGGTGGCATGAAGGGGTGGTGTGACATGCTCTGGGGGCTCCACTTCCCTTCGTCCAAGACCCTGCACCTTCCAAGAGCACAGAGCTGGTCGCCCACTACCATCTTGCCCAGGAGCCAGGCAAGTCAGTCTCTCTCATTCTCTCTCTCACACTCATGCATGCACGCACAGTTTTAGTGTAACCAAAATGTTACTTTTATATTTAAAATATGTTCTTCTCTCTTTCCAGAAGCACACACTGGCTACGTCTACACGTGCAGCCAACATCGAAATAGTCTATTTCGATGAATAACGTCTACACGTCCTCCAGGGCCAGCAACGTCGATGTTCAACTTCGACGTTGCTCAGCCCAACATCGAAATAGGCGCAGCGAGGGAACGTCTACACGTCAAAGTAGCACACATCGAAATAGGGATGCCAGGCACAGCTGCAGACAGGGTCACAGGGCGGACTCAACAGCAAGCCGCTCCCTCAAAGGGCCCCTCCCAGACACAGTTGCACTAAACAACACAAGATACACAGAGCTGACAACTGGTTGCAGACCCTGTGCCTGCAGCATAGATCCCCAGCTGCCGCAGAAGCAGCCAGAAGCCCTGGGCTAAGGGCTGCTGCCCACGGTGACCATAGAGCCCCGCAGGGGCTGGAGAGAGAGCATCTCTCAACCCCCCAGCTGATGGCTGCCATGGAGGACTCAGCAATTTCGACGTTGCGGGACGCGGATCGTCTACACGGTCCTTACTTCGACGTTGAACGTCGAAGTAGGGCGCTATTCCTATCTCCTCATGAGGTTAGTGACTTCGACGTCTCGCCGCCTAACGTCGAAGTTAACTTCGAAATAGCGCCCGACGCGTGTAGACGCGACGGGCGCTATTTCGAAGTTGGTGCCGCTACTTCGAAGTAGCGTGCACGTGTAGACGCAGCTACTCATGGCTAGGACTACTTTTGAACAGCAGGGAATTCAGACAGGAAAAAAAAATCTCCTTTGCTAGCTTGGGAGACAGAAGAGAGAGAGAGAGAGAGAGAGAGAAAAGCAACGGGAGTCTAGAAACAGAAATAAAGCAGCTTATGCTTTTTAGGCAAGGAATCCAAGTGTGAAAATGCTGGGCTAGCGCTCAGTCATCAGTGGAAGTACTCAGATGTCTGTGAGAAAACTGCTGCATGTGTTCAATCCTGAACTTCAAACAATTAAATTAACTGAATAACTTAAATACTTAACTTTTAAAGAGCTTAATTTTCAGCTAAGTGAAAAAGTGAAAACAGTTGGCAGACTATTTATTAGTTGACTATGAACTGCGCTATACTATACCTTCAAAATACCTTTATCTTAATGGTAACAATTTTTATCTGTATGATGCATCAGACAAACTGATTCATAAATCTGTTGTCACCCCACTAGAAATCTGATGAACTGACCACAATTTGGCTGTTGAATACTGTAAAATTGAGTAACTTGTCTGTCTTGCATTCCCCAAAGCTCTCAACACTCAAAATACGAAAACATTATACTAAAATAGAAATACATGAAAGATAACATCTGCTGTTGATAAAAATAGTGATTAAAACACCAACAGAATAAAAATATTAAGGATAAAACTTAAGTTCAAGTTTCTTTTTTTCGATCATTTGGAGCCTCTCTGGACCATTTGAGAGAGACATGGTAGGTGAGCTAATAGCTTCTGTTAGATCAATTTTTGTTGTTGAAAGAGACAAGCCTTAAAGCCACACAGAGTTCTTGGGATCTAAAAGATTGGAGTTTCTTAGCTAAACATGAAGTGGAATAGATGGTTAAACAAAAAGTTAACATATATTTCAAGAGACCTTTTAAGATTCAGGGGACAATTAACACTTCTGCAAATCATAGGTCAAAGGACAGTTTAGTGAATTACAGATTGCAGTAATGAGTCATAAAAAGTACCTTTATTGACTCCACAGCAAAGTTATGATTTAGTGCTTACAAGCTCACTGAAAGTATTTAGGTTTCCTTTGAGGACAAGGACTGACAGGTTGGATGTGGAGAGATGAACATATGAATTGTGGTTTATGTTATGAAGTTATTATGAAAATTAGATCACAGCATGCCTTTGTGACTATGGAAACGATCATTTGCATGTCTCTTTAAGCATCCGTCTCCTAGACCAAACACAACTGTGGCCTGGACTGAACAACTGGGATGATATAATGAATAAAAGAGAAACTACTTGGCAGGGTCGGGGAGCCTGAAGCAGACAGTGAAGAAATCACCAGTAGTGGAACAAAGTAACAGAGTTTGTAGATGAACATGTAAAGTAAAGCAATTCATTGAGTTAGGACCAGGAAAGGGTGGGCAAGAGAGAAAAACACATGGGCATGCTTTTGTACAAGTAGGGTCCTGATTAAATACAAACCAGCCAACATCAGAGAAATCTACATGAGCTGCAAACAAGATTCAGAGGACAAATCAGAAGTTGCATGGGAAGGATCCTGGGCACTTCAAAGGTTCTGCCTGAGAACAAATAACTCACAAGGGTGGTGAGGAAACTGACAGAGGTAACTGTGGATAGGTGGGTTTAGTGAAGGTAATCTCATGCCGGTGTTAGAAAATCACAACACATCAATGAATTGTTGGCACAACAAATGATGGAACAATTAAATGTTCATTTGTTCAGTGATAGCTGAAATAATGGAAAAAAAAAATCACTGCCCAAGTAGCAGATGGAATTCAAGACTCAGCAGGGGTTACGATAAGTGATGCAAAATTTTTTCCAGGGGTCTAATAATAAATATGGGAAAAGTGGATTGAATTGACTTGTGTGGGAGACTGAGAGGGGACATAATAGAGGTATATAAAATTATGACAGGTGTGGAGAGGGTGAATAAGGAGAAGCTATTTACTTGTACCCATAATAAAAACTAGAGGACACCAAATGCAATTAATGGGTAGCAGGTTTAAAACTAATAAAATAAAGTTCTTCTTCACTCAGCTCACAGTTAACCTGTGGAACTCCTTGCCAGAGGAGACTATGAAGGCTAGGACTGTAACAGGATTTAAGAAAGAGCTAGATAAATTCATGAAGTTTAGGTCCATAAAAGACTATTAGCCAAGGGTAGGAACAGTGTCCCTGGCCTCTGATTGTCAGAGCCTGGAGATGGATGGCAGGAGACAAATCGCTTGAACACTGTCTTCAGTACCCCCCCGGGGCACTTGGCACTCGCCACTGTCAGCAGACAGGCTACTGGGCTAGAAGGACCTTTGGTCTGACCCACTATGACCATTCTTGTGTGTGAAAGTGAGCAGAAATGCCACAGAAGTAGCAACTGAAGCAACGAAGCCAGGATATAACTAGAAATGGATTTGTAGAATGACCATGAGAGAAGCCAAGAGACGGAAAGTGACCTTTAACTATGAGTAAACAAAAATGTCTCCTCTGATTCCTTTTGGGTTCAGAGAAACAGGCTTTACATAAGTTCTTTATAAATAAAAGGAGTGCATAAAGTTTTCCCCCAGTGGCAAAAACCTGAAAATACCTACAAAACTGACTGTTTGGTTCAGAGTAAATTATTCTCATTTTTGCAGTCCAATAATTAATCTGAATCTGACTATCATTCACAGAGAAACAACAAAACGGATGCCTGACACAGGGGATGATGCTCACACTCAGCTCCACTAGACCTGATTCAAAAATTACTGACATCCTTGAGACTATCTTCCATAGCCAACAACAGTGCTTGCTGACACACAGGTGTCAATCTTGAAAAACTTCACATAGAAATGTAGTGAAGACTAAACTGCAGTTTTCAGCTGAGGTTCCATCCCTACCCAGGAAAGGGATGAAGCTTGAACTGAGTAAATTGACAGAAGAGCGGAGAAACTTGAATGGACTGTATGCATGAACTACAATCTTAATCTGATATGATAATCTTGATGTAGAAATTTTATTTAATATCTCTCAAATGTCTCCACCTGGAATTACTGAATATTTTTATTTGTCTCTAATCATATTTGAAAGACCGTAGAGTCTACTGAAAATGATTGCATCTTTGAATAAGAGAAGAACATGTACAGAAGACTGTATAGCTCCATGGGATTATGAGACATGAAATACACCTCAAGCAATGGCTTCAACAATATGAGTAGAAATTAATTTTACATTGTATATATGTTACTTTGTCCTGCAGAAACAGTAAGCTGCAGAGTCCATGAAACACTGGAATTTTTATTGTAGATAGAGTGTTCACAAGCATGCTTCTTTGTTTGCTTGCTTGTTTTCTAATATGAAAAGGCATTACCAAGAATTTTAATAAAATTTTTTTGTCCATGACCTTTCCTTCAAGGAGCTTTAAGAAGAGTACTTATTTCATCTGTAGATATGTTTCTATCAAATGACGGTGAAAATCAACATATGCCTATGTGAACAGAAGCTATTAGAGACTCAAACTCTCAGGCAAGAAGGAACCTAGACTTGGGGTCAGCCACCTTTGGCTCTCATCCCATCACTGGAAGGCCACAAGACACAGTGACATTGACTACCTACAGTCACCACCTTACCACAGCTCCCAATGGCTGCAGCTCCTGCCATGACACTGTGGAGGCTGGCAGCTGTGGATTGTCAACATCAACAAAATGTTCTGCAGTGCAGACCACAAAGGGTTTATCCTGATGGGATGAGAGTCAAAGTTTGCAGACACCGATCTAGTCTGACCTCCTGCACACTGCAAACTACAAAATCTGATGGGCTGCATGTGACCTTCAGGTTGCCCACCACTGAATTAAATTATTGGTGAGTTCAGGATACAAAAGGAGTTAAGTGAGCTCACACATAAAATGAATAAACAGCAACAAGCCTAGTTCTGAAAGGAAGTAAAATAAACTAATGTTCCACTCTAGATTTACGGTGAGGAGACAAAGAAGGGAAAAAAAATCCCAGAACAAAGTTATTGTTGTTGTCCACAATAAAAAAGTAAAGCAAAGATAATGTCCACAAATGAATTCTACAAGCCTCTATGAAAAATACAAATCTCCTTTATATTTTGCTATTTAAAAATCATTAGTGTTGTACATTTTCTTTTAGCATAATTACCCCTTTTTATTATTTAGTCCATTCAATTTCATGCCCCTTTCCTCAACTGTAGCCATCAAGAGACAAATTCATACACTGATGTTGTCAACCAGTAACCATTAATCCTCTACAATATGTACAATACTAATTTGCTGATCTTTAAACAAGAAACAATAATATAGCAAACTAAACACTCAAAAATAAGATGAGCTATAAAGCCAAATTCACAGATTAGAAACCTTGCCAACATCCCACAAGATTTTATATTCTAGGAAGTCAGTTAACAGTTCAGATTTACACAGCCCTCTCTCCAACATCCATTAACTGTAGATTCCACCATTAACCTTACCGTCACTCTACTTCCCAGGTGATGCCTCTGTGGAGAAGCCTGCACAGTCCTGTCTTGACCCAGGGATGGGTATGTGACAAATCAACTTTGGACTGGGTAAAGTAGGTACATGCAAATAAAACCTAAATCAGGTGTGCAGAAATGTGGCTTCCTGTGCCTAAGGTGGTTGGATTGAGTGTGACTACAAACAGGGTAAAACAACATGCTGTGCTAGAAATTTCCAGTAAGATAAGTTCAAAAATCACTAGCATGAAACCAGTAGCCACAAAAAGGGTGAACAACTTACAAAGGAAGCAAAGTAAAGGTAGTATAATTTAGTTAAGGGAATAACACTAAAGTAGCCATATACAATGTGCGGTTAATTGTCAAAGGTGACCAAGCTGAGTTTATAAATATAGGCAGAAGTGAAATGATTATTGGGAGGGAGATGATCATTGGGAGAAAAAGAGCAAGGTGCCCCCCATGTACCTTGCTCATGGCAACAATTCAAAGGAGCTGAAACATTCAGACCATCAAATACCTTGTGGCTACATTTATATGAGAAGCTCTGTTGACATCAGTGGTATCAGATGGCAGAACAAGGAGTAATGGTCTGAAGTTGAAGAGGAAGAGGTATAGGTTAGATATTAGGAAAAACTACTTCACCAGGAGGGTGAAGCATTGGAATGCATTGCCTAGAGAGGTGGTGGATTCTCCATCCCTCGAGGTAAGTCCCAGCTGGACAAGGTCCTGGCTGGGATGACTTAGTGGGGGTCGATCCTGCTTGAAGCAGGGAGCTGGACTAGATGACCTCCCGAGGTCCCTTCCAGCCCTACGATTCTGTAATACTGTGATTCTGTGGCAGAAGTGACTGTCAGAAGGGATTTCCTGGCAAAACTTTTGATGACCAATTGTGTCTACACATAAAAACAGATAGAAAGAGCAATCTGCTCTGTCTACAGAGAACGGCCAGACTGCTTGGCGCTCTCAACAGAACGGCTGACCAGAAGCTCTGCAAACAGGGCTGTTCAGTGAAACAGAAGTCCTGTCTGTCCAAAGAAGGGCTCTGGAGCATCTACACGGCTATTTGTCGACAGGAATGGGGAAGTCCTTCCCTGTGTTTTTAAAAAGCGAGTAGAGCACATCAAGGAGTTTCCGAAGTACCAAAACACAGGAAAGCAAACTAGATAACAAAAATACAGGTGAACTTCATTGTAGAGAAGTAAACGGTAGGAAGAACTGGAATCACACTCAAAGGCTCTAAATTAAATATAGCCTTTTAGAAAAAGGACACAGGTGTCATTTCATGCAGGTCAATTAAAAATCTTGTTCAATATGTAGTCACTGTCAAAAGACAAAAAACTACTGGATATACTATGAAAAGGCTAAAATATTACTTGTATTAAGTTAATAATATATGATCTCCATAATACTATATACAATTCTGGTCACCCGATCTTAAACAGAATAGAACAGAAGAGGGAAGGGCCTACGAAAAGACCAAAGGAAATTAGTAGAAGCCTGGAAAGACTTCAAAATGAGGTGGGACTATTTAGTTTAGATGGGAGGCAAATTAGGGGAGACATGACAGGTGCTTAGAAAAGCATTTGTTGTAGAGGTAAACCTATGTACATTTCAAAGAAACACTGAATTAAATCAAAGGAAAAAATTAAATTGACCAAAGCAATACTATTTTACACAATAAGGTAGTTGCATGTAAAATTCAGTTCTAGAAGACAGTATTGAGGCAGTATTAAGTAGAATTCCAAAAGAAGTTTAGATATTTCCAAAAGGAAAAAAGAGACTATATGGGTTACCACTAACAATCAGAAAAAAATGTATATGAGTAGTCACCCTCCTGTTTCAAAATGTCACCTAAGGTTAAGGAAGGAAAACCTCCCTCACAGGCAGGTTATGACCAATATTCATTATAGGCATTTTTGCACATTCTACTAACCTAGCTTGTAACGAGACAGGACATTGGACTAGAAAGACTATTTGTCTGGTATGACAAATTACTTTTTATAAGGAAAAACCATCATACTGTTTGTCAGGTTCCTGATGTAGTTTGTAGTCAGTAGGAATCTCAGTTAGGATGCAACTGTCAAAGAGCAGCAGCATAAAATGTCAGCTGTCCTTGAAAGAATTTCTTGTCAGAAAGAGAAACTCTTACTGAGGTGATTGTAAGGTTAAGAAAGACTGGATGATTATTTATGTAAGCACAATAACTGATCTGGAGGACATTTTACAGACAAACGTTAAGTCCATGCCCCAAAGCAATTAGAAAAGACAACAATGAAAAATGAGGTGGTGGTTATAAAAGGAACATACAACAATGAAAGACACCTTGGATTATAAACCCTGTTGGGCAGTATTTGTTTTACTCGTCTGTACAGTAGTCTTTTCACCAACTGGAGGGCCACCTACAACAATATAAATTATATAACGTCATGTGCTTGTTATGCGATATACACTTTGATAATGTCTCTGTTTTAAATGATTCGGTATATAAAACCTGTAGAATTGTTCAGTTGTGGAAAGGTAAAAAGTTTGGAGAAGCCATCTGAAGGAAGAAAGTGAAACTGTGTGATATATGGTGTGAAGGAGGATTTTCCAGGCAAAAGGTCAGCAAGTGCCTTTGTTTCCTTATCTGGGCATATCTTATTGTATTTTCCTGACAAGTTGAAGCTCAGTTTCCTGCAGGTGCTTAGAAACAGCACATAGTGTATGTCTAGATTGCCGAGAACTGTTGGCACTGCTGTTGGGAGAGGCTTTTCTGGCATTTGGTCCATCCACACAGAGTCAGATGTCAGAAAAAAACCTTCTGTTGAGACATGCTTCTTCCTTGTAGAACAAGGCGTACAGGCATGTCAACAGAATGCTCATGACTGGCAGATCTCTTCCGAGAGATCTGAAGTCTAGACATGCAGAAGTTTTGTCAACAGAAGCCTGCAGTCTAGACATAGCCTAACTGAAAATCTGCATCTCATTGCGTGAACAGAGAAGACATGGTCTGGAGAAAGTAATGTAAAACTCCTGGGTGGCACAGCTGTTTGGAGTATATGCTATGAATCTAACAATTTCATCCACTGAAGACCAAAACATTATTTTGGAATATGTTTATAACTACATTGGCTAAAGCAGTACAAACTAAATCACAAAGAACCAAAGAATGCTTCTATATACACAGCTCCGTATTTTCTGACGACGACTGAGGACATTCATGAGATAACGTGTGCCAGAGATTCTATTAAATGATATGTGTTCTTTATACTTTCACTCTACGGTGCACATTTTAACTACTACTACAGTAAAAGTTATTGAAAGATTTCACAACAATGCTGAGTAAATCACTGTTTAATACAATTTGTTATCATAACAAAAAGTGGAAATGTAAACAGACTTCTAGATTAGCCTATAGATGAAATAGTAACGTATATGGAGAACATTACTATATTTAAGATGTTCATGTCTGTTTGGGACAACTGAACCTGATGATATAATGTTGCACTAGTACTTTAGAAAGAAGGAATGCTTTCAAGATAGGTGAAAAAAAGACAAAAGCAAGTTCATTGGGACAGACCCAGTTTTCTGGAAAATGTAAAGTAAATTCTACTTTTGTCATTTAATATCACTGTGCTCAGCTGAAGGAATAAAATGGCTTAAAAGCCCTATTTAAAAAACACTACCAGAAACAGTGTTTAGTGCCTAAATCCATCTATGCTTGCATTTCCCTTTGACCCTTGAAAAAACAAGGTGTATAACTGTGCATTTCTGAAGCTGATCCATCATCTACGTAGACTGAAGGATGCCTACTACTACTCTGAACTGAAAAACTGGGAAATCAACAGGAATACCCATTACAGTAATAACTTGCTCAGGAAAGGACATAATTAAATTTTAAGTCCATTTTTATTCTGCAAAGCACTTCAGCACATGGAGCGCTTTTCTGTTGAGCATGTGTTTAAGTGTACTCATGTATAAATATGTCCTCATCGTGTGAGGCTACATCCAGAAGTGATCACAAGCCAGAACACTTAATTATCAATTGTTAATGTTTTGCAAACTATCACAGAATATTTCTTAGAAACAGAATTGTATATACTCAACATTAATTTTGGGCTAAATAATTACCACAGATTCCAAAACTTAACTAGCACAGGTCCTTGTGAAAAGGTGACCAGATAGTATTTCTCTCAATGAATTTTCAAGAAGTACTGAGAAATTAAAACTTTTTTCCTAAAATTTTTGCATTTATTCCATTTTTAAAAGGACCTGAGAGAATTATTCCTCCTACAACTCAACACTAAAACTTCTTTTCCTTCAAATTGCTAATGTGTCTGGAGTATGTCCTGTGTGAGATGCTTTAGGAAGTTACATTTAACTTTTCATATACTAAAAAATAAATCAGTATCAAGACTATGATTTAGGCTGTGTCTACACTACCTCCCTACTTCAAAGGGAGCATGGTTAAGTAAGGTGTTGGGAGTTTATTAATGAAGTGCTGCGGTGCACATACAGTGCTTCATTAAGCAAATCCCCTCCTCCGCCCGGTGGCAACTCCCGTGTTAAACTTTGAAGTACCAGCAGATGAGCCATTGCTACACGCGAGCCAGCACTTCGAAGTGCCTGGGCAGCTTCGAAGACCCTTTACTTCTCAAATTTTGAGACATAAAGGGACTTAGAAGCACCCTGAGCACTTAGAAGTACCAGTGGGTTAGCCACAGATACATGCAAGCCGGCAGTTCAAAGTTTAACACTTCGGAGTTG
The DNA here is from genome assembly GCF_033958435.1 of Carettochelys insculpta. NCBI lineage: Eukaryota > Metazoa > Chordata > Testudines > Carettochelyidae > Carettochelys > Carettochelys insculpta. The sequence continues at coordinate 52,919,744 of NC_134142.1, read as the reverse complement.
CCACTGGGGTAATTTGCTTAATGAAATGCTCCATATGCACAGCAGCACTTCATTAATAAACTCCCAACACCCTACTTACCATGCTCCCTTCAAAGTAGGGAGGTAGTGTAGACAAGCCCTTAGGCAGAACAAAGCAATGAAAACTGAATACCAAAGTGGATGTAAGTGGGCAAGTTAAGGGAACCATATTTGTAGGGTCTACAGATCATGAAAATCTCTCACCAATTAAAAGTTAAAATGTGAACAAAGGTGTGTATATAGTTTTAAGTTAATTAGAAGCCTAGTAACTGAAAACAGAAAATAGACAAGCAGATGTACTCAAAATACTTTTCAAAGATGGTTACAAACTTCAGATGTACCTTAAAATGCAGCCTATAAAGGCTGATAACAATTTACCTAAATGGTTAATTAGGATTCAAAATTTTAGGAGTAGTATCTAGGACACTGACAGTGATATAAATTAATTGAATACGGATATCAACAGTCCTTTTGCACAGCTTTAATTTATGGCAACATTGTCTTATTTGAGTGCAATTTTTTTTTATGACTGTACATCTAAATATTTCTACTCAAAAGTAACGAAAACAGAAAGAGGGAATCTTTGCCTGCCTAACATACAATTTGTGTTATGAAATGTGCCCTTTATAGCACCATTTAAATAAGCTCAACCAAAAATCTTCAAAAGTTGCAATGATATGACATTACTCTAGAAGAATTTCCAATTAACATATGTATGTGGAATAATACAATATTTGCTATAAAATTAACAGATGCAAGATTTCAGATAAACACTTTCATAATCTGACATCATGATTAAAGGCTTCAAGCTCCCTTACATCTGTCCAGTGTTACATTATGAGAAAAACATCTGCCTGTTTTACAATAGCAATTATTGTACATTTATTATAAGCCAGTTTATTTTGGGTTGAAATCCTCAGCTGGAAACAATAAACCAGATGTGGCCAACTCCTACAACAACATTTTCCTGGAGTCAACAATTTGCTTTGCCAATTCACTTCTCATGTAAAAAACAAAAAAAGTTTCTTTAGGTCATGTTGCTCCATTCTTTTTAAATGTCTTGTCTGTTCATTACCTCAGCTACAATAAAGAATTCATAAAAGCATACCACAACAAATGTTTCTACTGCTATTAAACACAACAGCACACATTTTATCTATGCAACACTAGCTGAGATGTTTTGTGTGCATACTTTGTTACTTAGCATTGTGCAGAAAAGTAAGCAAACAGCTGTTTTTCTTTGAAGTCCTCACTACTGAGATCTCAATTCACTAACAGTTTGCTGAAATACATTTTTGTTATCTTGTTTGCTTACAGATTCTTGCAATTCTTTAAATTAAAACATGGTTATAAACATGGTTCCCTTAATTTGCCCACCCATATCCACTTTGTTATTTACTGTTTTGATTGCTTTGTGGTGTCTTAATTTTTGCCGTGACATAAAACAGCAGTCATGTAGCACTTTAAAGACTAACAAAATAATTTATTAGGTAATAAGCTTTTGTGGGAAAGACCTACTTCTAGGAGCTATATGACTGCTGTTTTATTTTGATAGAATACAGACTCACACAGCTACCTCTCTGTTACTATTTGTCTTGATATGTTCAACTGACTGATGCTTTAACAATTTGTTGTTTGTTTTTATAAATTACTACATTCAAAAATTATGGTGTAATATTTTTGTATTTAATGCTTTCAAAACAAACTTCTATGCCAAGTTGTGATGGCTATTGGAAACATATCTGAAATGTGAATTTAAAAATGGCCTTTCATTAAACAACAAATCATTTGTTTTCTGGTTATATTCTGAGTCGTACCAGTTTGACTAATGAAATAGATTTTTACTGTCTGTGTCAATCGTGCAGAACCAATACAGAACGTATGTTAGTTTGGTTTCATTTCTGGGTGATATCAGGAGAATTGTTTAGTAAAGTACATCCAGTTAAAACCATGCAATGTTCCTGAAAACAATGGGAATGCATAAACATTCACAGATTTATAGGCTCAGAAGGCCAAAAGGAGCCATTTTGATAATTAAGTCTGACCTCCTGATTAACAGGCCACAGAACATCGCCAACATAATTCTTAGATCATGTCTTAAAAAAATTGAAGTTATTTACTGTACCTAGTGGTTCTTGGAGATATGGGATCCCCGTCTGTGTTCCACACAGGGGTACACGTGTATGCCATGTGCCAGAGTCCAGAAATTCTTCAGAGTGTTTGTTGACCTACATACAAACTTCCCTCGTGCTTGAATGAGGGTATAAAAAGCAATGCAGATCAATGCCTCTCCAATTCCTCCTTATACTGCAATCTGACAGAGACAGAAAGGAAGGAGGGCAGAAAGGGGAATTCACATAGGGATTCCAAGAACCTCCAGTTACAGTAAGTAAACTCCATTTCTTCAAGTGATTGTCCCTGTGGGTATCCCATACTTGTGTGATTGGTAAGCAGTGCTCAAAGTGGACAAGGATGCATGGAAACTGGGTAACAAAAATGCTTATATTTATTGACATCGTTATGCAGTAGCCACTTGAGCTAGAGCACAATAAAAGGATTAATGGTTGGATGGAATTCAAAGCTGCTGCTTTGCAAATGCTCTATAGAAGAAATTTCTGACAAAGAGGTTGTGGGGGCAGCTTGTGCTTGTGCAGAGTGAGCTGTAATATCCCCAGAAAGAGGAAGTTTTCCTATTTCGTAGTATGGGTTACCCATGCACTCTTCCAGCTGCTGTAGGAGATCATCACAGAGATTTTCTAATGGTTTGGTTCTTTGTTGCTAGAATGCCAGGATATGGCTGATGTCAAGAGAGTGAAGTATCCAGTCACTAGAAGTAGTATGGAGTTTCAGGAAGAACACAGGTAAAGATATTGATTGATTACTGTGGAACTCTGAAACAATAGTGGCAAGGAATGTGGGGTATACCCTAAAATAGAGAACTACACACAGGAAGTCTTTTGTTTGAAATGCAAATAGATCCTGTGGCAGAGTTCTTCAATAAATGAATATGTTGTTCAGAACCGTGTTCTGGATCCCCCATTCATGGTCTACATGTAAGCTTCTGCTTAACTAATACAAACGAGTTTTGAACAACTGGGTAGTATGTAGTCAGCATCACAACATAGTTTCTGAAGCACTGGTTCCAATGTCTGACTGCTTCTAGGCGGGGGGTTGGGATCTTGCACCTCCCTGCTTGTTTATATAAACCATCATGATGATATTGTCTCGCACTATTTGTTCACAGGTTGTCTTAAGAAGAAAGGTCTTGCACACAAGGCAGACCACTTACAATTCCACCAAGTTTATATGCAGCTTAACTGCCCATTAGATCCAGGTATCCTGAGCAGTCCAGAATTCCAACTGAGTGCCCCACCCTATAATTGCCAAGATGGCGTCCCTTGGTATGGGCAAACTCAAAGGAGTCCCCACTATGACTTTGTTTGGGTCAGACCACCAAGCAAGGGAGGTGAGAACTCTGTGCAAACTGTCACAGTGGAGTTTATGCATTCTCCATTTGATTGGTAGGTTGAGTGGAACCAATGTAACTGAAATCTGGTAAACAGAATAACATAGGTGCATGAGGCCAAGTGGCCTAACAGGGAGAGAGAGAGATGCTAGCACTTTGTAGTTCACAGATGATGCAAAAGATCAAGTTGCATGTCAACAAAAATCTGTGCAGCAAGAAGGGTCTCAATAAGACTCTAGCTGTGCTCCTATAAAAGTTATTGTCCTTGTATCTGGCAAAATGGACTTTTTTTGCACTCATGCAAACATCTATAGTATCAAGTTGCCAAAGACAGCCTGTTGCTGATATGACTTTGTTGCAATATCAGTCTAATAGGACCCACCATGGAAACATCCTATAGGTCTGGAATTGCATCTGGGCTGCAACCACAGTGACAAATGCTGTGGATACCTGGGATGCTATAAACAAGTCCAAAAGGGAGGACGCAAAACTAATAGTTCTCTTGGCCAAGTATGAAACCCTTGAACTTCTCGTAAAATGACATGAAAAAATGTTAACTTCCAGCTACATATCCATTGAAGCACCACAAACCACATCCTCTCCTATGGGGAAGGGGATTATAGAAGCCAGCATAATTAACCTAATTTTCAGCTTTCAAACAAAGATGTTGGGTTACTGAATGACCTTCTTTTGCGGGGGCGGGGGAGGAAATCAGGAAATATGGGGAGAATAATACATTCCCTTGGTAATGAGGCAGTATGCATGCTGTCACTCCCTAGTGTAAAAGAGCTACCACCACATGAACATGAAGAATCCTCTGGTGAAAGTGAGAGATCAGGGAGGTTGCTTGTGGGGAAGCAAGGGGGAAAAAAAAACTCCCTGGAGTAGTCATAATGGATATCTCTAGGATCCAGCAATCCTAGCTGATTTTGTTCCAGGTGTAGGAGAAAACAGCAAAATTACCTCCAAAAATAACAGGAGCATCATTGGTGATACATGAATCTTGACCTCCATGTCAAAAGATGCACCTCGACCTTTAGTTTGGAGTAAGTGGAGAATGTGGCAATAGAGGGAGCAAAGAAACTGGACTCGGAATCTTCCGTCATTTATATGATGGCTGAAGTGGATGTTGGTAAATGGGATGCGCAAAAGGAGTATTACTAGTGTTTCCTCATAGGGGCTGGAGTGTAAATCCCCAGGAATCACAAGAGTGGATCTGGAGTCATTTACAAAGCATAGGGATTTGAGCATCTTTTCATTAAAAAGTTGCACGCATTGAAGTTGGTGTCTGATTGGTGTTCTAGCCCTCTCTAGAAACACCAAGCAACTGGCCCCATAGGTTTCTTGGCATGACCAGTCCTTTTGCCAGTCTCCTGGATGGTATCTGAAACATCTGCCATAGCCTGGAAAGTGATCTTTGCTACTAAATTTTTCTCTGTCTGTAAAGGACTAGACATAGACTTGGTCTTCTATAGGAAGTTTGTCTCAGAAGTCCACAAGACTGGCATAGGTATTAAAATCATACTGTATTAATACACCCTGATAATTAGCTATGAGAAAGCTGTGGAGAAGACCTTATGACCAAGCATATCCAATCTCTTTGAGCTTTTCTCCATTGGGGGGTGGGGTTTCTGGTAGCATGATCAAAGTCTTTTTATAGTCAGCTCATCATTAAGTTAGGGGAAGGATAACAAAACAAAATATCCTCTCCTTTGGCAGGAACAAAGTAACATCTTTTTTGTTCTTATGTGCACCAAAATGCTCTGACTAGTTTTAATACAGTTTAGTCAACTGGAAAGGCTAATCCAGTTGGTCCTTACAGCTGCAAAATATTTAAGAGACAATGCTGGAGTTGATAGATCTCCTCTAATGGGGTAGGTTGATTGTTAGAGACCCTTTGTAACAGCTCCTGATACTAATATAGGGAAGGCAACGAAGCAGTAACATCATCATCTGAAGACGAGAAAGTTCCCATTGAAACCAGCGGAACCGGTTTCACTTTATCCCCCTTGAACACCAAAATTTCCAGCTGATGAGAGGAAGAAGAGCAGCATGACTCCTGAGAAGATTTGGTACCTGTTAGAGGAGTCTCAGCAATCCCAATAAGGCCAGAAGGAGGGATTCATCAGTCACTGTTTCCCCAAGAAAACTGAACAGTCCCTGGTGAAGTGGGGAGTCATATGTGGAGAGAGGGTGGGTTTTTTTTTATCATCATCATCTGTGGGGGTTTTTGTGCCTCCATGGAGAAACTGGAGAAGTGGTCTCCTCTGATTCCACAGATGATTTCATTGCCATCAGTGTCGGGACACTCCTGCCCATTTGCTGGAGATGAAACTGCTCCTGAGATATCAACTGTTTCTCCTCTGGAGAAAGGACATTCCTCAGGGGAGTTGGACCAGATAGCAGTAGAAACTGCAAGGAGGGGAGGAATATAGTGTCTGGTATTACAAAGGTCTCTGTGGCCACATCTACACTGTAGAAATATCCTCTTCTGAGGTGATTTATATGTCCCTGTCCATGAGCTGTGGTGTCTGTATGGTTGCCCTGCATCCTGACCAAATAGCTCTTAAGCTAAGCATTTTAAACTTATAATCTGCTTTACCAGCAGTGGTGACATATTTCCCTCACAAACCACATCAAAATTAGATAAATTAAAAACCAAATTCACTGTTAAAATGGAGTCTTAGAAATACAAAATGGCCGCCGGAGAATGACAGTTAGAAAATGACAGTTGCAATTAATATTCGGCGGGCTATGAATATGTATGAAGTTATGGTTTGAAAAGTTTCAAACTGATTGGTTACTTTAGAATCCTCATACATATGTAATAGTCAAATGCCCCCTTGATACATTGTGGCACTGAGGAGGACCTAGCAGGCAGAGGTTGTCAAACAGGTCCACCCAGGCTGCATATATTCAGGAGAGCAGCCCTGCTTGGGGCATTCCGGACCAGACCTCGGAGGAGAGCTGACAAAGAAGAAAAAAGAAGACTACAAAGAAGGACTGAGCTAAGAGCTGGACTGAGCCTGTAGCTGAACATCGCTGGCAGAAGAGCCGAAGCTGACCTGCGTGTCAGTCATCGCACTCTAGCCGCCGTGGGCCGTCGAAGAACAGAAGAGCTCCAGCCTGAAGACCAGAAGAGCTCCAGTCTCCATAGAGCTAAATCACTAGTAAGGCTCCGGTTCTTTTATCCGGAGGGTTTGCCTGGCAGACCGCACCGCCCAAACAACGGTGCCCTGCACGGGGAAACCGCAGCAGCGACCCTGCCCTTCCAGTCACCGACCCTAGCTCAGGCCGGTGTCTGAAATATCACGGTCGTTCCTAAAAACACAGGAGGTTTTTGTTAACCAAGCCGGTTTTTCCTCCTGGCTCTCTTTTTCTTCCTCCTTTACTATCTGACCTGACGCGGCTGCCGTACAAGCACGCCGTGAGGGTCATAACTTCCTAGCTCGAAGAGAACTACAGGCCCAGCGCCTGGATCACAGAGCAGGAATAAGGAGGTATTTATGGTCTGGGTTTAGGGTTAAATAATTAGGTGAGCAGTTAATGTTTTTATACAGTTTTGTAATAGAGGGTGGATTGGGACTTCCCCAAGTCCATGATCAGTGCCTTATATTTTGTATTCCTTGTCTTTCTGTAAAGGCACAGGGGGCCAATGCTATTGGTCTAGCCTAAAACTATTGCATGCACACAGGAGGGTAGTTAGGTAAACTGCTTTGTTATTATAATCCAGAGCTATAAGCTCCCCCCTATTTAGGAGGGTAGAGCGGTCAGGGATAACCCTATAAAGGGAAAACCCTGGTGTCCTTAGTAACCCTTTAAGGATAATGAAGGTCTGCAATAAAGGGCTACCATAACAAGGTGGTCGAAATAGGCAGTACCATTTTTTGAGGGGATAACCTTTAACTAGGAAAACCCCTCCACTTAACTAAGGGGAAAACCTCTCAGAAGGAAACCCCGCATATACTGGGCTCTCCCCTGCTTGGCCAGCAGGGCAACCCACTTAACTAGAGAATTGACCTAGCTTAGTGCAGGCAAATTCTTATTCTTATAAGATCTGCTTCCCGCGGTAGTCGGCCAAGGGTTGAGCGACCTGGTGAACCTCAGGAAGATCCAGGAGTAAATAAATAAATACAATTCAGCTCTGAAGTTAATCTTTCCATTTTACAGCACGCATCGAAGGCTGCACGGTCCGTCCCGGAAGCACAGTAAGTAGCTAAGGGATTAGATAGCAGTGCTGTTACAGCAGTTACCTATTGTTTAAGGCTACAAGCCATAGTATTCAAATCCTGTGCCTATTCCACAAAAACAAGGGCTTACATCTTTTGTGCAACTTAGCTTACCAAAATTCATACTTTTAAGTTATAAAATAAACCCTGTCTCCCTGTTTGAACCTGACATCTTGTTTGTATTTTCTTCCTTGGGTAAACACACCGCAGCAGCGCAGTTCACACACCCTGAAACCCCATTGTGATTAGACCCACCGTAGACGGCGAGCAGGGTCGCGGGGTAAAATCCTGGGAGCATTGGTAAGGACTCAGTTTTAGTCCAGTCCATTGCTCTGGTGTGATTGACTTGACCTAATCAATATTCAAATTTATTCATACGTCACTCACATCCTCGATATACACAAGAAGCTTCTGTTGACAGAAGTTACTGTTCAGAAAGGCGTTACTGGTGGATGTGCTGGGTTTCGTCGACAAAATGACTCCAACGTATCCAACAAAGTACGTCTTTTCCCACTGAAGCTTATGCTGCAAAAAATCTGTCTGTCAGGTGCCACAGGACTTCTTGTATTTGCAGTGTAGACGCTCCGCGTTTTTTCCAAGCAAAAGCCTGGTTTTGCCAGGAAAGCTACTTGTATAGATGTGGCCTATATGGCCCAGAGTTGAGGGTCTCCTGAGTTCAAGTAAGAGAAGGGCATCATATCTTCCTCCAGGCAGCAGTAACAAGGAACCAGAAAGGCACTGACTTGTACTACTTCTTTTATATAAGGGAAGCCACTGCACAAGTGCAGATCGCCTGACACTGCTTTGAGGAATTTGTGGACTTCAGCACATGGGTACCCACATTCAGAATACACCTGCACTTGAAGAAAAATGGTCAGTGATGGAGAATACATCATGACCCTTGGTACATTGTTCCAATGGTTAATTACTCTGACCTTTAAAAATTTACAACTTATTTCCAGACTGCATTTGTCTAGCTTCAATTTCCAACCAATCAGTCTGAGTTATATCTTTCTCTGCCAGAAGGAGCCTATTACTTGTTTACAGCCTCCTCCCGTGCCCCCCATGTAGATAGAGAAACTGATGGGGTGACAATCACTATCTATGTTAAGTTAAATAGATTGATCTCTGATTCTGTCTCTATGGACATGTTTTCCAACTTTTCGATCATTGCAGTGGTTCTCCTCTGATCCCTCTCAAATCTACCACAATCCTTTTGAACTGTGGAAACTAAAATGAGGGATATGTTCCAGCAGTGACCAAACAAGTGACAAATACAGGCATAAAATAACCTCTCTGCTCCTAGACAAGATTCCTGTTTTTGCACCCAGAGATTACATTAACTCTTGACACTGCATCACACTAGGAATTCATATTCACCCCAATGCCTAAAGTTATTTTTCAGTCTCTACTTCTCAGAATAGAGTCCCTCACCCTGAAAGTACAGCCTGTTTATTTTCTTGCATGCATTTACAGCTAATGTATTAAACTTTAAAGCACGTATTGTTTGAACCAAGTTTGCCAAGAGATCTGAGATATTCTGTATGTGGCCTGTCCTCTTCATTATTTACCACTTCCCCAATTTATGTGTTATACGCATGCCTCATCAGTGATGACTGTTTTCCTCTAAGGCAGGAGTTCATAAACTTTGGGGGATGAAATTTCAAAAGGGGGATACAGAATGATTGACCTCTCCGCACACGACCGATGGTTCCCGCTTCTCCTGCTTGCCCAGCCCTACCCCTGTGTCCCCTGCACAGCCGCAGGCAAGCACAGCCAGCCAGGCATGTGCAAGCAGCTGCAGCCACTGCCACACACGCACCGAGTTCACTGTCAGCAGCCATACCACACTTACCTGGGGAAGCCAGGCAGAGGGCACCAGAAGGCCACTGCTGAGCAGCCCATGGCCTGCTCTGGAGGTGGTGAGAGAGCAGAGTGAGCCATGTGTAAGTGAGTGGTGCTAGTCTGCTCCTGCCTTGCCCTGCCCCTGCTGCTGGTCCCCCCAACCTGGGGAAGGAGCCTTGAACTTTGCAACCAAATCTGCCAGGGCTTTTCAGGATGCTCTGCGAGAAGTTGAGGGTGTAGGTGCCACTGCTGGGCATGGCAGGGAGGAGTGTGCGAGAGGTGCGTTAGGCTAAGGCAGCAGTCGGCAGGGAGCGAGACCCAATTGTACCTGGGGCAGTGTGTGAGGGACCCTGGAGAGCCCCTTCCTTATGAAAGGCAGGAGTGGGTGATTGCCCTATGCGTCAGTTAAGCAGGGTGCTGCCTCTCTTAGGCTTGCTCGCGGTGCGAGCCCTGCTTAACACAGTGGGAGGGATAGCTCAGTGGTTTGAGCACTGGCCTGCTAACTCTAGGGTTGTGAGCTCAATCCTTGAGGGGGTCATTTAGGGATCTGGGGCAAATAGATGTCGGGGATGGTTGTAGCTCCTACTAAGAGGGCAGGGGACTGGACTAGGTGACCTATCAAGGTCCCTTCCAGCTCAAGGAGATGTGTGTCTGAAAAATCCTAGCAGGGAGGCATGAAATTTCATAAGGGATAGCAGTGCAATTAGCCTCCCTCTCCTGGCTGCCATGGGAGCACAGTGTCTCACTTCAGCAGGCCTGCCCCTTGCTTCCAGGGCCAGATGCAAAAAGTTTGCTCACTCCTGCTCTGTGTCTCTGATAAAAGGGTTAAATGGAAAAGGGCCAAGAACCGGTCTCCAGTAGAACCACAGTCACTTGATGATTCTTCCCTAGTTACTGTTACATTTTGCAGCCTATTTGTCAGTTTCTAATCTGTTAAATGTGTGACATGCCAAATTTATCTCATTCTACTTTTAACATCAAAATGCCTTACAAGTATCACTCAGCATAATTTGATGACAGTGGGATCAAACAGCTGTAAACAAATTCCCAATGGGACCTTATTATTCTGGTGAGAACTGAGGCTGACATTTTGCAAGGATAGTCATTAGAAACAAACCATTTTCTTATCTTTAAACTGAATATAGCAGAAAGCAGCAAATATGGAACTGCCAGATGAAGCCATTTTACAGTCTCATTTGAAGAGCAGCATTTCATTAGGACTTTAGGTACCCATGTACTTTGTAGAGGGTTGAACAATTGAAGATAGAAAGGAACAAGAACACCTTTTGGCAAACATGAATCTAGCAATTTTTGTATTATTTAGGTATGAACAAAAATCCATTATGTTTATATTGTACCTGTTAGAGAAGTTGACCAAAATCCTCTTCAAAATTAGAATAAACCTTCTATAATATTAATATAAGAATCTCAGAGAAGATATTTACATCAGAAGATTTAACTTAATTTGTGTGAACATATCTTGCTCAAGTTATGGGGTTGCTTTTTCATCCTTCAATAAAACTGGTTTTGATATTAGTGCCATGTTTTTGAATTTAAAATTTTGTTTAGATAAGTATCACACTTTAAGGGGAAAAGAAAAAATGCATACAACTCTTCAGAAGTAATCACTTATTATACTTCAGTAATATAATCACTAATACAAATATTTTCAGGATTGATGATTTAAATCCAGAAGTGTAATGGTTTCAGTTTTAAGACTGTATTAACAGAGTTAAATGAAATCTCCTGGAATCCTACCTTAATACTGGCCCAATTCTTTCATTGTAACCTAGTAGAATATCACACACACAAGGGAGTTTATTTTTAAATGAGGCCTACAATTTAGTCCAATACATATACATATTCATTAAGTTTGATCAATCTAATCAAAGATGTCCTTGAAAGTGTTCTCAGGGAAGAAATTAAATCAGCATAAACTAGCTATTATAAGCATAGCACTAAAAAGAATGGTCTGTGTACTTTACTTTTTTTGTACTGTACAAAAATATGCTGCCTGAACATCTAAAAATAACCCCCACATAGATTATAGATAACAATTCACACAAATATGAAGAAAAATACTCTTGGTATTTAATATGGCATTTACACAAAATGCATACCAAATGAAGTCTTAAAGGGAAGAATATTGTGGTAAAATGTTTGAAACATTTTGGTGTAAGGTAAAAATATCTCCACCTTCAGCAAGAACTCACATTCAAAAACGTAAATTAACTTTCATTTATTAGCAGAACAAAACTAAGATTTTTAAACCTGCTGAGCAATCATACCTCCGATTGAAATCCATCAGAGAGGTGGAGGCATACTACATCCTAAAATCAAGTCTCTATGGCCTAATTTTCCAAAGTGCTCAGAACCTCTAAATATAGGTCAATAATACATCAGTGATGTTAAAGAGATTCTGCTCAACTTGCTTAGTAGCAGAACATAACTTGTCTTCTACCTATCTGCAGTCACAATATCTTGACACATTTAATACAAGAAAAAGTGTCAGTGGCCTGGAACGCATATGGATGGGGAGCAGAGGTTAGATAGATATGACAATACTCATGAAGTGATAGGCCACCCATTTTGCTATTATCACTTGATACAGTAACAAAGGTACTTAGGTAAAAAGTAGACTTTTAGGTGACAGCATTTGCCATGGTTGGCCAAAAAAAGTAGCAAGTCACAACATGGGAGAATATTGGATCACAGGGATGAGCTAAACTGCAAAAGGATCTTAAAAGATGAGGAACAGGAGTTTGTGCTTGAAAATCAAACAGAGAGAAACAACTAGAAACTGAGGGGGTTGTAAAGGTAAATGCAGAGAGATTGGGATAGGACCTGGATGTGAAAGTTCAAAGAAAGGCTGAATGATATATTGATTATTGATCCAAATAATTTAATTCACAGTAATTGAAATTAGGAAGAAAGTAGAGGAGAAAAGAGTCAAGGCACACTGCGCCCACCTTATGTATTTTAAGCTGCAAGCAGAAAAATTACCCACCTTTCATAACAATTTTTTATAATGAGATGGTTTTGTTTTATAAGGAATTTCTCACAAAAACCCTTTGTTAAATTAGGACAGTGTTTCAGTGATGAGGAATTTCCTTCCAATAACATACCACACTTAGTGATAATTAGATGTTGTGTTCACATGTTCTCCCAGTTGAGATGATTTCCGGCATCTAAAGAGGAAAACCCAGAAAAGAAGTCCTATGCCAAAAAAACTAAATTACCATTTACTTTTTGCTATTTGATTCTTCAAAACAAGGACCTGTAATGCTAATTTCAGTGATAAGGTGGAAAAATGCCAAACTGCACCAGGACATGAAGGAGCTAACGGTGTGTTCTGGGGATGCATAAATCTTGCCAACAATATCAAGCCACACTCTCCAGCTAAAGGAAATAAAGAGTAAATAGGGCTCAGATTTTCGATGGTCTGAGAGACAATCTATGACATGGACTAAGCTGTTGGGAACTTGAAACCCTAGGAACAACCATGCCTAGGAACAAAAATTTGGGGATAAAATCCAGGCCTCACTGAAGTCAGTGAGGACAAAATTTTGGTCACCATGTTGGCTTCCATGGGGACAAAATGTTGTCTTTTGACTGCACCTATTCATATTATTGTTCACATGTTGGTAATAAAGTCAAACCCTAGAAATGGCTTGACTTTGGATTCTACACAAGCTGTATTTTAGAGCATGTTGTGAGCAAGTGGCTCTCTCAACTCTGAATTACCCTCTCTCCTCACTCACATCAACAAATGGTAAACATTTTACTTTAAAATTTTGCCAATATTATAGAAATGGTTTGCACTAAAGAAGGTGCCAAAAAAATCAAAGAACTAAAGTGTATCAACACATCCCAACTGAACATTTCCAAGCTGGACCAGAGATTTAAGTATTGGTACCTTCATAGGAAGGAAATAACAGCTGCCATCAGTACGCACCTTCCCACAAGCATCAATCAAAGATCACTTTTGCAGCCTGTGATAGTTGGTAAAGATCTCTAATTTTTCAGCAGGACTGTCAAGAACCAGATTATTTTTGTGCCCTTGATTTCCAGGAAGAAAACTATAGCACTAGAAGTTATTTATAAGACTTCATTAGAACACAAACTGTAAATGCTCTCACGCTTCATTAGGCAAACGATAAGGGAATTCAGAACTTCAGGACAAGTTTGAAAGGTGCTGGTTCTGGTGATCTTGGAATTTCTATACTCCAGTTTCAATAAAGTTAACAATTAATACTTTGCAAGACACATTTACTTCTTCTGGATTTCTATTTTATCTTAAGTAATTTTCTTTTACCATGGAATTTCAGTTTATCTTTGATTTTTCTCATTGCTGCTCTCTTTAGACTTTTCCTTTTAGTTTTTCTTAGTCTCCCTCAATTGGAAACTAATTGAGTGAGTATATTGGAGGATTCCAGGTGGCCACCTCTCCATATAATTATGCTAAAAAGCAGAGCTGTCCCATGGGTACAGCAACTTGGGGCCACTGTTCTCAGCCCTGCACATTGGGGCACCTCTGGCCTGGTGCTATTTGTCAGTTCTGGAAGACAACGCATGGGAGCTACAGGTGCTACAGCCACTCCAGGGCCTCAGCTGCTGCCCTCCATCCCATTGTCTCTGTCGCAGAGCAGGACTCAAAGTTTCAAGTTTTCATTAGCAAGAGTAACAGATTTTTACATTGAGAGAAACAGTTGTGCTTTTTCAAAAATAAATCAAATGTGGCAATAAAGAGAATATAAAGTTTCTTCAGCAAGAAGCAGCTCCCAGAAAAAGATTGCAGAAATAGTTACTTTTCCCCCACAATAATGTAACAAAGAAACCCTCAAGTATAAAATATTCCTTTTGAAATGTCATCTAGTTTGGTATCCCATTAGTTACAAGAATGAGCAGCAATCTGTGACTTCAAGGTGAGGAGGAATCCCTCTCCTCACAACAGTATGAAATCTCTCCGTAACTTTGGTAAACATTCATGTTTGTGCTAAAGATGACTACCTGACCTTGCACACAGGACAATTGAAGATGCCTTTTCAGACAAAGTATACTTCCCAAGCCTTCTCTGCTTGGGTCTACACTACCAAATTATGTCACCAAAAACTGCCTTTTCTCAACTCAACGCTGAGTGTGTATACACTTTGATACTTTGATTTTCATTAGGAAAAATACTTAGTTTCAGCAACAAAATATCCAGGTTCATCAACTTCTATCCCCTATGAGACTTTTGCCTTTTCCCTTTCCTACGACAGACACCACACCTGCTTTATTTGGCCTCCAAGAGGTGTCCCACAAGCCCCAAACTAACCACTCTGTTCAGCTGTTTGAACTCCACTGCCCGGCAGCCAGATAAACCACAATCCAACCCTCCCTCTTGCAAGCCCTGGGGATTTTAAATTCCATTTCCTGCTTACTTGCTCACTACAGAGATGTCTGATCATGTCTTCCCAGGTAACCCTGGTTGGCTATCACACCAAACGTTTTCCCCACATGAACAGCTGCAGAACTGTTAGACCTGACCTAATCATGGGCATATTTTTCAAGTTCATGCAAAAGAAGGGTTATGATTGGTATACACTGCAGTGTCAATTGACAATGAAGGCACTGAGGCAGGAAGACCATGAGGTGAAGGAGACAAAACTGTCATTCCTTTTCTGCACCTAAGACCTAATATTTGTATGAGGAACTGGACATGATTTTTGGTGGGGACTCCACCTCCACTGCCACACGCTCTGTGCATGCTTTGGAGGACACAGAAGTGGCAGAAAGAGGTGATCAGACAGCACTGTGCAGCTCCCCATGGGGTTGGCCAGTCTGGCAGGCACCCAGGAACTGATCTATACTCTTGAGGTACCTAGCTTGTCTCAGCAGTTACTCTCCAAGGAGCAGGAAGCAGATGAGACACAGGGTAAGTGGATGAGACTTGTGTAGTACAGATGTGAGTTTCGGGTACAGAAATTTGGAAGGCTGTCTGTTCCTGTGACCTGGATAGTTCCCTGTGTATCCAATTGGTACAGTGGAACAAGGTAGGGATACATGCCAAGAGCAGACATTCTCTAGAAAAAATTTCTGGAGGTACTCGTAAGTTTTCTGCCACAAATTCTGTGGGAGTGCAGCTTTCTTCCTTCTCCCACTGTAGGGCACTGCCCCATGCCATTCAGCAATCACCTTGGCACACAGGTATGCTGCCTATGGGGCAGGGCGGAAGCCACAAGCACACAGAAGATGTACCCTGGTTTATCTGCTCAACCTTTGCAGTGTGATGTCTGTTAGAATGATCCCCACCAGTAGAAAAATTAGAATTTGTTCCCTGTAAAGCTGCATCACATCCCCTGTAAAGTCTGTATGTTATTTGATCTATGGGGAGTCCCTTTTCTGCCAGCCACTACTTGTCCTGCTTTGGGTGTTTGCAAAGATGTGTGCCTGGCAAGAATCAGTGAGAAAGTGATTGGCCTATTACATGCAAAAGGTGCATATAACAAATGTTTCAATATGTGCTTGAATTTAACAATCCCGCTTCTGTGCATTGTCCCCTGTATGTCATGAGATGTGGCCTTCAGGAAAACGACATGCACTCCCACCAACCTTCTCTGCTAGATAAGAAAGCAGACAAGATACAGCAAAGACAATATGTTCCATGAGATACTGAAGTGTTGCATTACAGAAAAGTGCTAGGAAACAAAGGCAGGACAGAAAAATGATTCAAGCATTTGCTAGGTATGCAACTGAGTGAATAATGACATTAATGGATGAGAAAACAGATGCTCAAATTGTTAACATTGCTTTCCCTTCTCTCCATCTTTTTGAACAACTTTCACAATGATAACTAGACTTACACACAGTTGTGAAGATTTATCCTTTCCAAGTCAGCATCTGTGTTTTAGTGCGCTATTTCTTGATAAATAGAAAGATTTATAATGGTAAATCATCTTTATTTTGTTTTCTACAAATTCACATTGCAATCACTATGAATATATTGATAGGAATTTTATTTTCATACTGGGATATGTGGCCTCAAATATCAATATAGCTTCCCAGGAAGGACATATTGAATGTACCACTGAAGCAACTCTGACATAGCTATACGTTACTGCTACTCATTGTCAAAGTGCTCCGTCAACTCCTTGCTGATTTCACCCGCTGCACTTTGGGTTCCTCTGGCAGCCCTGGTACCTGGCTGCTCAAACTCAGCAGCCAAGGCTCTGTCTCAGTGCTCCACCCCGAGCAAACATTCTCCGTTAGCTTCCCAGAGAGTGTTCAAAGTGCAGTACACAGCTAGGATCATGGGAAATTTGTCCTAATTAATGTTAACCTCCATAAAGGCAATGCCAGCTTGCCTTTTAATCTGCCAAACCCACCTGCAACTGTCATCTGGCACCTACCCGGCCTGTTAAAATGTTCCTTACTGCTGTCCAGGTGTCCCTTGGAAGGTCTCACAAGCCAGGACTATAAGGAGTAAGCCAGGTCTCTCAGGATCACTATTGACATTTCCACATCCTGCATTGTCACCTTGGGGTCTACAAAGATAGCCCCCCCACTTGCAGTTTTCTGTACAGGCCGGTGTTCTGAAGATGCCAGCGTCATGCACCTTTTCAGAGCACCTCACATGGCTGTCTATGAAATGCTCATGGTGATCCACAAGCACTTGTAAACAACAATTGATATACTCTGTTTCTAGGTATTCTCATGCTAAAATGGGAATGTGTGGGCCATCTACCACCCCTCCAGTTACAGAAACCCATCTCTGCAAAGACAGCCACCATTTCACACACTCTTCCCAGAATCATGGTCCTTGGTAGCAAGATGGGATTCATTATTCAGCACATTTGCATTAATGTATCCCCAGCTGCTCACTTCCCCAATCCAAATTTATTTGTAAATGACTCTCAGCAGTTTGAAGTTGCCTGCTTCCAGACAATTGCCACATGCTTCTCTATTGAGAGGGCAGCTCTCTTCATGGTTCTTTATTAAACAGACCTGGAGCCAACTCTGCATGCAGCTCTAGGAAGGTGGATTTTTGCATCCAGAAGTGTTGTAGTCACTGTTCTTCATCTCATAACCTGCACAATGATCCAATTCTACCATTCAGTGCTGGTTTCCTAGGCCAACAGTGAATGTCTCCCCTATACAGCTGCTTTGTGAATGTCAAAAACAACAGAAATTTGCTGCAAGCCATGTTATTCAGAATGTTGGGCACCTGCAAATCATCCCTTTCAGTAACAATGATTAACTACATGCCCATGCATGATGTCCCTAGGACACTTAGAGCATAGGCAAGATGTGCAGGATACATCCCTTCTCACTAGAGATGCCGGGCTGCATACCAAATAATGACTACTGCAGAAATGGCACAAAAAGTTGCAAGCCAATGGAGGCTTGGGACAGAAAGCAACATATGACAGGACATTCAACACTGTCCCAAGACATGCTGTGATCCTCTCTGCCTTCCCAAAAGAACGTGTTCCCCTGCACTCTGGGATATGCAATGCTCACTGTAGTTGATGTCACCAGTGTAGACAATCTGTTGCCACAGCGTGTTAGTGTCAACCATATTTTCCAATTTTTATAGTGTTGACTTTTGGGTGGAAACGTAAGTTTGGTTGACAAAACTTGGTTGAGTAGCTAAAGCCTTAGAGGGTCTGGATCAAACCAAGAAGAGAGCCACATCTGAGAAAATTAAACTAAAATAAGTCTTACCTTTTCTTAAGACTTCAGTGAGTAAAATGGGCTAGCCAGCATTAGTGGAAGGTTACAGGTACACACGGGTACACTGTCTTGCTTGATAGTTTGAAATCCTATACACAGGAGGGGCAAATAGAATGAGTAGCTGTGGATGGAAGTGACTCCATGTAATATAAATGTTACTTGTATCTTTATAATTTTTTCTGATTAATTTATGAAGTCAAAACAACAGGAGTTTGAGATATTTTCTGTAATGTGTCAGGGCAAGACCGTGGAGTCTTGGAGACAGTTCATGGTAACATTTTAATACTTAGTACTAAAGCTAAGTATGATTGGTATTTCTACATATCAATGACATGCACATGATAACCTATGAGTACTACAAATTCAACCCCATGAGCTGCAGAAATTTACTTAATCCATGATGTTTTAATATATATTTTAATGTACATCTATTTATAAAAGAGAGATCCAGTACAAAACAGTTTTATTATTTTAATATTTCAGTAAAACACTAAAAAGACAATTCAAATCATATGTACCAAGAAACATGAGTGAAACAGAACACATACTGTAGTATGAGCAAAGGAACAACTTTTGTAACATACAAAATACACAGATTTTGGAAAGATCACTGTACACATTTTTAACTGTTAGCAAACAAAAGCTAAAACATTCAGGATAAAATACATAATCCAAGAAGTATAAAAACAGGCTACCCCACTCAAAAGTAGTCACAAAACATGGCATAACCACTACAGCTGGTAACACAAATCTTCATGGAATGTGGCCAGAAACCAGATATTGATAATACAAAATGAGTCTTCCAAAGCTGATGAGAAGTGTTGTTTGTGTCAGCCTGAGGATAATGAAGAAACAAAGTGAAAGCAGCAATACTCATTATTATTAGACCAACTTCTGTGGATGAGAAAGACAAGCACCTCAGTTTACATGCTTCTTCAGGTCTGGGTAACAATTAGCATGATACAGCTAAATACAATCTGGAAAATAATGTTTAGCATAACCAGTTTATGCATATTTCAGGGGGCATTCAATGTGAAATGGCTTGTTAACACTATTCTAGTCATAGTGAGGGAGGCAGGGAGGAGGAAACAAACTCAGGAGACTAACATGGATATGATGCAGAGAAAAAAAATCTGATGATAGTTATCCAAAACACAAACAAAAAATGGAAACACCTACAGCTACATCACAATCCACAGAGCACCACTAAAAGGATAAATCAGGGCTACAATACCCACCCTATGGGCAATACACAACACATTACCTGTACTCTCCGCAAGACAATGAATAATCCTCAGATATCCACTCCCAACACATCACCAAACTTATGCATTCCCTCTTCACCTATAACAATTTTACATTCAGCACTATGTTGCCCAAACCACGGCAACAGCCACAGCTACTGTACTGGCTCCCTTAGCAATCCTTCCATTGTCTACCTTGAGGAAGAATTTCTGAACCAAGTACATCATGAAAAACAGTGATATACCTGAAATACATAGGTATTTCCATCTTCAAGGCACCTTAAATTCTACCACGCATTTTCACCACAACTTCAGTAACTACAGTCTGTTCATTACATTCTCTCTGGAACACCTGCACATGTATCAACTTCCTGAACACCACAATAGAACCCTCCAGGCAACTACACATAAGAAAATCCTGGACACCACACAACACCAAGTTATCTGTTTTCCACAGCCAGGAATTCAGATACCATAGAATATGCTCAGAAGCCGAAGTTCGGGATTTTAAATCATAACACAAAACAACCTTCACCACAGACACTCTATAAAAGAAACAGGTGGCATCTCAGAACTGGCCACCCAAATACTCCCAGAGAATGTGCTTCAACAGAGACATAAAACCCCCTCTGAGCCCACACCACTAGCCACCCCACAGTGGAACCCCTAACGGGTACCTCCAAACCATTACATCCCATATTCAATGGGAACCCAATCACAAAAGAAGTTGTTCCCTAATCATATTCTTTGACTTCAAGTACCTCCAAACTTCTCCAAGCTCTTCATTAGAATCAAGGACACACCAACCAAAAGAGGCATGAGATCCTGCTAGAACAACAGATGCAAAAACCTACGAACATATCCACTTCTACAATGATCAAAGCTCCATAGACTAATTTTTAAATCCAAGGATCCTATGCATGCTTATAACATGCCCTACTAGTAACTATGTGAGTGAACCCATACACTTTCAAATCAACTTTCACAGGAAAATGATAAAAAGCAAAAACAGCATACTACTTGTGAGTGTATGCTTCTTACAAAGTGATCATTATATCTGACCTATCAGACCTCATAATAAAGGAAATCCACAGAATTTTTTTCAAAAGATGATCCTGGGAACTGCAATTTATAACTTTGCTAGACTCTTAAAAATCATGGACTGAGTAAAGACATTCAATTTATGGCTTATTACAACCCCTACTCCCAGCTGCTACCCTCCCTCCCTCTCAGTGTCCGCCTTATGACCAAGTGATATTAAAGGGCCACTTCATGGTGAAGAGTCCCTTGAAATATGTGTTAACTATAGTATTTTTGCAATAAAAAAAACTTGTTCCATCTTGTATTTAGCTGTGACACTCTGGGTTCATGTGCACTGCAGTGGAAAACCCATAGCTGGCCTGTGCCAGATGACTCAGGTTTGTGGGGCATGGGCTGTTTCAACTGCCATGTACACTTTTGGGCTGGGGCCCAGGCTGTAGCACCTTGCAAGGTGGGAGGGTCACAGAGCTTGAGAACCATACCATACTCAGAATACATCTACATCGCAGAGAAACAGCCTCACGGACCAAGGCTGTTGAGCCAGAGTCTGCTGGCAGAGTAGACATTCTAAACTTCCCAAACTGAGGAAGAACTCTGTGTAATTTCAAAAGCTTTTCCCTCTCACCAACAGAAATTTGTCTAATAAATGGTACCACCTCACCTGTTTTCCAAAATTCAGCGTCTGAAAGTGAGTTCCTTCAAATAGAGGAAAGATGCAAAGATGAGAAAAACTTAAAATAAATTACATATTTCAGGGAGAATTTACTGCATAGATTTTTTTAATTTGCTTTTGACACAGTTATCCCAGTTACATCTTTGATGGTGGAGACTAGAGGAGGGCCAGATTGTCCTTTGATAATATTTCTTTTTGGCTTTGCTATCTTAGGACAAGAGGTGCGCATCTGAACAATAGAAAACTACTGAAAAAAAATCTCTACTGAAGGAATAAGTTCATCACAACAGAAAGTAGAAGTTAGACAGTTGGACAATACAGAACATTATTAACGAGTGAACACAGAGCAAAGACACCAAATCAACAGTTTGACGAGAGCTAGCAGATGTGTATAACCTGTTCTATGTTTTCAATCTATATAAATGTTCAGTAAAAAGCTAGAGATACTGTTAATAAATATACCAAATGGGGATTGGCACCATGCACACAAATACTGTTGAAGTAATAATAAGGCTTAGCCATTTATAACTTGAGTGCTGTACCAATGGCCTCCTAACCGCAATAACCCCACTGAGTGTATGACTGCTTTGCTGAAATATAGTAAATAAGAGCACACAAATAAAAATGCTGATCAAGCAGCAGTAGCAGATGTGTACTCATTGGAAGAAATTTTTCAAAAAGCATTTTACTGAGGATATGTCTACATTTACTGGGAGATCAACTCGATCAGGGCCGATCTTCCAGGATTTGATTTAGTGCACCTAGTGGGGATGCACTAAATGGAACCATTAAGGCTCTACCATTCACCCTGGTATTCCTCACTGTCACAAAGGCTAAGAGAGGTTAACAGGAGAGTTTCTCCCATTGACCTCCCACTGTGGGGAATCCCCCCCCACAAAAATAATTGATCCATGATACGCTGATTCCAGCTACACAATTGTCATAGCTGTAGTTGTGCATCTTAAATTAACTTTTCAGAATAGAATAGACCTGGCCTGAGTGCAAGCAGAGTAGCTGTTCCTTAAACGCCTCATTTCAGATAATGTTTTTCTTCCTAGGCATGGTTTACATTCTAGACATGAATTTTGATAAAAACTGTAGTGTCTCCTCAAATTTTCTGGGTTGGAAGGGAGACACAAATTTAATGAAACTTTGCACTTCTGAATCATGTATCCACCAACATCTTCACTTTCCAGTACAATAAAGGCAAAAAAGTACATAGAACTTGAGTAAATTTCCCAGATTTGGAACTTAGGACACTCAGCACATCTTCAAACAACCACTAGTGTTTAAAAAAAAAAAAAAAAAAAAATTAAAAAAACCTAGTTGCAATCTTTCTAGCCTCTTTCCTAATGGATCAAACCAGCTTCAAAATATTAACTTTGGCTAATATAGCAGAAGAATAAAGAGCCTGAAACACTAAAATCTGTATACCCTGTGACTTTATCAACGTTCATTTAGAAGATTTTACTGAATCATGCTGAGCATTCCTTTCAGCACCATGTAGAGGACATACACCACACATATCCCTTTCCCAGGTATAAAAAGCAGAGCAGATAGGGAGGCACTGCTTACAAAAGTAAAGACATTCCTAAATTCTATGGGTATGTATCCTATAAGGCTCTCTATTTGCCCCAAGTATTGCCTACCCACATCAATGCTGCTATTGCAATGAAACCTGGACGATTCTGAGAGCAGGGAGACCGCTGGGCAAGACTTTGGCCACTTCCTGCTGCTGGAACCTTTCCCTGCTGTGGGGAGATGCCAAAGCCTTTCCTTGCCACGGACAAAGACTCTAGGTAGCGGGGAACAGTTCTGGCACACGGGGAGGTAGCACAGAAAAGCTTTTTCAGCTTCCTGCCTGACCCCTACCAGAGCCTTTCGCTGACATTTGCAGCCACACATCATCGTAGATGCAGCTAGCTTTTCACTGCAGCACGCAGGTGTACATTGTCTACATGTCACCCTGAGATGTACAATCTAGACACAGCCTAACATAATAAAAGTTCCCCAGTAAGATGGATCACAGTGCTGACCTAGAGTAATACTAACGGTGTAAAAGTATATGCTCTTTAAAAAACATAATTTATCCAATAGTAACAATCATTCATAAGAGTATGTGTGTAGAAAGTATATTTTATGTAGGAATGAATTAAATATTTCTTATTTAATACACTAATATTTTACATTAGTGAAGTTTTTTTACTGATACTTGGAATAGAAAAATAAATTAATAAGAAAAATGTTAAAATGGATTTAAAGTTGAGTACATAGCAATAATTTAAAGGTAAAACATTACAGGAAAGTTGTTATCCCCAAAACAAAAAGAGCATTAAAAATCTGTGAAATTCAGATTCAAAGATAAACTACAACATAAATCAAAACACATTAAAATATGATACAGCAAAGGGACCTAAACAACCTTAATGCCACTGATCTTATCTCCATCACGTGTTTTGTACTCAAATGTGAGTTAAAGTTGCTTGAGTAATTTAATTTATTACTATTATAAATATATTAAAATAATTTACATTCACTTTGGCCACAGGTTATTTTTCTCAGGAAATATATTAAAACATAATGTTGCTGCACTTTTCATATCATTTTCCATACAAACAATATTTAAAAGAATTTTACAAAGTTAAATATTATATTTTATACAAAGTAAGTCACCAAACAAAAAAGAGGAAGAGGTGTAAAAACACAATTATTTGTGCATAAATGAAAGTAACATCAAACAAATTAAAATGAGAGTGCTAGCTATTGGAAGGCACACATTAAAATTATATTTAAAAAAACTGGTGTGGCAAGGAAGTACTACAATAAAAGGGACATTCAGTCTATCAGTGTAAAAGAAAGGTTATGTGCAGGGCTAAAATCGTTATACTGCTGTCTCTCATTTAGCATGCTCTATGCTGTGAACATCACACAAAGCTAAGGACTAGGGGTGCCCCTGAATATTAGGCGAAACACACTTTCATCAAATATCACATATCCCAATGAACCTTGCCCTTAACCAAAATGAGATATTTATTTCAGAGCTATTCAAATACGAAAAAGCACCTTGTGACTAAACTTGCGATCTCTACCAATGTTTGAGAATGGACTGTATAAGTACATCTACACTGCAATAAAAAGCACATGGCGTCAAGTCTCGGAGAATGGGTCAACTGATTCATGTTTGCATGGCTCAAACTTCTGGGCCAAGAGCTAGCACTGGAGTCCAAACTTTGAGACCCTCGGGCTTCAGCCTGAGTAGGAAATCAATACTGCTATTTTTGGCTCCACAGATCAAGCCATGGGAGACAGCTGATGCAGACTTAGACCCGGTATTGTAGGTCTTTTATTATGTTACAGACTTACTGCAAGCATCCTCATAAGACTTTAACAAAAGCTACAGTCTTAATTCATATGTAGTTATATATGATTTAAGACTCAGATACACAAAAGGACTTCGGCACGTTACTGCCACTTTAGACACCCATGTCCAACATCTAGGCCCTAATGAGATGCTTGAAACCCCCTGATCCTTGAGTGACTAAAATACCTAGGTGTCTCAGTTTCTGCCAGTGGACATGAGTCCATCTGTCTTAGCCAAAGCAAGCAAACGTCCAACACTTAAGCCTCACTGGGATCCTCAAGTTAGGTGCTCACCTGCCCACCTGGCTTGATCCAGAAACTATTCTCAAAGCAAACCTAAATTCACAAAAAAGAGCAGAGACCGAGGATACAGCAGCCTTCCTTAAAATCATTAGCCCTGTAATAAGGTTCTCAAATGGGATGTGTGGGACCGGATTCACTTTCCCCCTCTGGGACTGAGATGGAGCAAGGATTTGCACTCAGGTCCCATGTTTCATGTGCATGCTCTATTAACTCCATAAAATCCCTTCCTCTCCCTGGACCAATATGCACTAGATATTTACACACAATGGGAGAGAGTCAACAAAAGAGAAAAACAGAACCACCTCAGATTATCCCACAGTCTGGTGATACAGGCATTCACACATCCTGGGAGAGTGCTCTGAAGTACCAAGCTAAGGTTCAAAAGGTTGCTGTTATCACCTCATCTTCCCCTGGCGACAGCTTCTAGCAAAAATGGCTAACATGCTTAACTCAAGGGCTGGCACATGTGTTCACAGAATCATAGGGCTGGAAGAGACCTCAGGTGGTCTGAGTTCAGGTCTGTTCCTGGCTGAGAATCCCAGAAAACACAAAGAACCTCCCATCAGCCCAGATGACTAAAGCCAGGTTAGATGTACCCAGCCCATTTGGCCCAGAGACGTGACAGGACATGCCCCTGAGCCACATACTTAGACAAGAAAAGAATTCTTCTTCCTCAACCTAGCTATCACCTCTCACTCAAGTATATTAAGGACAGCAACTAGAGAACTCCATGGGTTGCTATAGTGAGGGATAGCAGCACTGCCACAGCCTTTCTAGGGAAGAAATGGTCGCACCCAACTGAGAGGTGAGAGACTTAAGCACACTGCTGTTATTAGCATGTTGTATTTCCCAGTTTAGGCTTTTTTCCAAGCCGATTGCTGGCCTTTGTCGATCTCATTCCTTAAGCATTCAGCTCTGTCACTCTGCATTGTTTAGGCAGCCCAGGCCACTGCCTTGGGGCTAAGGATTTCACTAGGTGGTAGGATGCACAAAAAGCTAGGCATCACAACTCTGAGTGTCCCTGTGCTTAAGTCTCTAAGTAGATCTTACCTCCCAAACCCAAAACTGCCAGATCAACTAATCTTACATTAAAAACAATTCATATGCCAAAATATTTATACTGAATGGTAAATATAAAAAGAATTTACTGTATGGTAATATTTATAAAACTGATTTGCTTTTGTTCATTTTTATTTCTGTTTATCCCTTTATAAGTACACCTTATAGAAAATGTTACTAAACTATAAAAATCTCTAGGGAGAAGAATTTTTGTTTTATTAGTACATGCATTATTTTTAAATTTCTATTAGGAAATTAATATTTCTATTTTTTCTCTAATCAGAGTCCCTGAACCTATGCAAACACTAACATTTGCTTAAATACGTATGAAGGTTGGGGGACTGGATTCAATGACCTCCTGAGGTCTCTTCCAGCCCTAGGATTCTACGAAAGTTGTTAGCTGTCAATTTTGCAACATCAGAAGGGAAGGATTTGACTTACCTAAAGGTGATCGGCAAGTGTGAGCTCTCAGAAAACTGACTGAAAATGTGCCTGTAAAATCTTCCACTGGTAGCATTTGGGAACCTTTAAGTACTACAATCAATCATAAACTCCTGGAAGCAGATGCTCCTGGACTGGATTCAGGATGACCATCAAGGGAGTGTGCCTACACAATATTTGAATGTCCCTCTGAGCCACAAAGCAAAAGTAATTGCAAAGAGTGAATCATAGATGGATTGCCTAAGTACTTCAGCCAATGATTATACTCAAGATAATTATGATCTTGTTACAGAAACCATTAAAGGAAACAGGAGTTGATAATTAAATACTGTGTTACTATATTATAGCCAATGAAGGACAACCTTTTCAACACTGGTCAATTAAGGAAATACAAACATAACTCCTGGAATTGTCCATCTGTAAGCTTCAGAACTGATTTTCAAAGTAAAAATAAACAAAAAACAGAATAAAATAAAATCTCCACTAGAATAGATTTTTTCAATACATTGATAATTTATGGGAACAGGATAATGAGGAAACTCCATTGAAAAGGGTTTAGAAGGCACAGAATTAACACAGGTTGTCAGCGTTCTGCCAGACAAGTAGTATGATTTGTGTCTACCTCTATCAGGCTGCATGGGGCAAGCCACTCATATCCTTTCCTACAAAACTCCTTGACAGAGACCCCAAAAGCAAAAGAGGAAGAAGAGAGAATAGAGCACCCACAGGACACATATCTTAAAGATCTACTTTTACTGCACAGGGCAAGGGAAAGCCTCTTCCTTTTGAGTGTTTCACTTCACTTTATAGGTAACTCACAAGGAGTATCACCAAAAAGAAGAAAGAATTTTAAAACTGAATCTGCAACAGAATTAAAAACCTTGCCAGTTGCCTCATTAGATGTAAAAAAGTATTGACTAAGTCATAGTACCTGCAGAAGATATGTACTGAAGATCATGTAACAACTCTGCAGATCTCAGACCCTGGGACATTTAGATGCAAACTGTGACTGTGCTGAGTGGGCAAACAACAGGGAACGAAAATTGGGCAGCATGGGCAGAAACTGTAGAACCTTTAGGTTTGGCTGCACACAAAATGAATGGCTTAAGAAATTTATGAAATTATTTTGTGCTAGCCAGATAGAAGACCAATGCCCACCTGATATCTAGAGTACTGAGAGTGACCTCCAGGTTGGAAACATGTAGTTTCAGAAATAAAACTATTAAATTATTTGATGGAGATGAAACTCAAGACACCCTGGGAAGAAACCAGGACTAGGGTGCTAACGAAAACTGTTCTGGAAGAATACCATGAAAGGAGGGCCTGCAATTAAGGCTTCAATCTCTCTGACTCTATGGGTTGACATAATAGCCACTGAGAAGGTTATTTACATGAACTGACTCAGACAGGAGTTCAAAAGGAGACTTCTGTGACTTATGAACCAAATTGAAATCACAGATTGGAGCACCCAGGCCTTTCTTGAACCCTACAGTTATAGGGCAGACAAACAGAACCCGTTACTAGTGACATGAAAAGCAATTAATGAAGCTGAGTGAACCTTGAGACAGCTAAGTGATAGTGCCATTTTCCTTAGTTGTTCTGGAATGCAAGTTGAAAAACTGAGGCAAAACAAGAACAGCATTCTGAACTTCACACCAGCAAGTAAAACCTTCTGCACTTTTGATAGCACATATTCCTGGTGGAATCTTTTTCCTGCTATAGAACAGAGCAACAGGTGACCGGCATCCTGGAAGAGAACCTGAGGAGTGACTGTGGGTGTTATCACTTGACAAAGGCCTAGGTGAAACAAGTAAGGAAGCTTTTCCTGCCTCAGCTGCATTGATGTGATTAGGGTAACTCTGGTTTTATCCTCTTTGATTTTGCTCACCATTTTGAAAAAATCAGTCTCATTAGAGGAACAACATAAAACAGCTTCTTTGTCTAAGTGAAGAGAAAGATACCTGTCGAGGAATTTTGACCTAGACCTCCCCAACTTTGATGAGAATATATGACAATTTTTGTTCAAAGAATGACAAAGAGGACCACTTATGCAAATCCTTAAGTCTGAAATAAGCAGGCAAGAAACTAGGAATCAGGTTCCACTCATCGTCTTGTGTAAAATGCCCATGGACAGCAACAGCCATGACATTCTGCCTTCCTGGCAGATGAACTGGTGCATAAGATATCACATAATTTCAGCAACTGTGTAACCTTATACTTTCAACACAGAGGAGAGGGAATCTCACTCCTGCTTATTGAACGATACAGAACATGAAGGCTAAGTAGTCTGTGATAATTTGGATAGACCTATTTCTAGTATGTGGCATAAAAAGGAAGAAGGCATTTCTTACTGTTCTGAGACCAACAAGTTGATATTGAGGGTAATCGCTTAATGTGACCGTATGCCCTTTACTGCTAGAGAATCAAGGTATAATTCCCCCATTCAACCTTGTCCCAGCCTACCAGAGATATATCCACAGATACTGAAATAGTTTGTGTCAGATGGAGGAAGTGGACATCCACCCCTACGTTGTGATCAACCTTCCACCAGTTTAGGGAGTGTTTGACCTATTGAGGAATTGTTTCTGAGCAAACGGAGCTGAGATACCCATTAAATTAGTAAAGTCTTAGTGTTACTGTAGCTGGGGTTTTACAAACAGTTTTTGCAGGCTCAGCAGAGCCTCACAAGTCCAGCAGTACAAGTTTGGGCCAAATGGACTCTGCTAATGAAAGTCTTTGATCAAAAGCATGCAAGGCACACAATTGGAGGACGGCGCTGACTGAACAAAAATGATGCATCAAGAGGAAGAAAAAGTTTTGAGCAAAATATTGGACAAAGCTTGGACTCTGATGATCCTTTCAGAAGAAACTGACTTGAAAAGCTGGGGTCTAATAGTGAAAATGCCAAGACTGTTTAAACCCAAGAAAAGATAATAAAAACAAACTAGATTAACTAAAACCCAATGCCTATAAAAGATGACTACTTCCATCTGTGACTAGTCAGACTGCGACCATTCTATCAGTCAGATCTTGCCACAATAATTTGTGACCTTCATCCATGCTTTAATACAGCAATTCACTGTATCTGGGCATGAAATCAAACAGCCAAAAAAAGATTCAACTGGTACAAAATGCAGCAGCTCATCTGCTTAACAATATAGGTCACTGAATGCATCACTCTAAACTGGCTCCACATCAAATACTGAGTTAAATGCAATGATTCTTAACTCATAGTTCAAAGTTTTTTTTATATGTCCCTTAGTTGAACTGAATAATCACATTTACCTGTGCAGTATGACCTCCAGCAACAGCTATGCTCCACCATAATTACAGAATCATTAAACAGCTGACTGGGGGGTGGGGGGGGCACAGAAGGGGTAAGAACTCCCTTTATGAGCCAAAATAGCAAAAGAAACCAGAACCATATTCTGGCACTCACTCCCATTAATAAAATCAAACTTATGATTTCAAGAGCTAAATACCAAACCCTCTGTTAATTTTAGCTTGTCCATAGGACTACTCACACTTATCTGGGGGCAGAAGAAAAAAGAGGGGAGACAATGTTCCTTTCAAAATATTCCCGCAGGTAAAGAAAGCAGAGACCATAAAAAGCTTTCTTACTCATTTTTCCCTTTGGTTAAATGAGAGTTGTACGGATACTACAATTAGGAGGGCCAAATAATCAGGCAGATACACAGGAAGACTGGACACAAAAAAAGAAATGTGATCTCTCAAAACTTGGTCGTGGACTACATAGTACTTTAAAAAGCATGAGCACCACACTGAAACATGTAGAGCCTTGCAAATCCACAAATATATGTGGCTGATTCTGCAATACAGATATGGATACAAATTGTTCTAGAACCCTGCAATCTGCAGATACCCACTTTATATTCAGATGTGGAGACAAATTTTCTATCCAAACACAGCTCTAGAAATATGCTTAAAAATGAAAAGGCAGGTACAGATCATGAAGCTATGGTGTTACATGATTATAATTGCTTCAGCCAAGACATTACTTTCTTACTACTAATTTCAGCTTCAATATGCCTTCAACAGTAGTCCAAGTAGAAGGCACTGCAATAATTCCAACATTCATTTTACAGAGGATTAGTCACAACAGCAAGGTCCGAATCAGAGAGAAAACCCTCACAGCCACAGGGTGAATCGTAAAAGAAAATGCATGACACACTTAGAACCTTTGATGCTCAGCTGTACCTAGCAGATCACTACCCAGTAACATGGGTTGGATCTAAGAGCTCTCCCCAGCCATATTTTCAAGGCACTGGGAAAATAGACACCCGCCCCTCAAGTATCAGGGTTCCACACAAGAGAGAGAACACTATCTCAAAACTTCTTGTGACTTGTACTGACTTTACCTTAAGCAGGAGACATAACAGAACCCAAAAGAACACTTCATGCAAGAGACATCGAACGGCAAAAAGATATATCATCATGTTTGAGTCTTTTGAAAAGAAATGATGAGCTAACTGATCTGCCTTTCTACTTAGTCTGGATGACTTGCTAGGTGAAATCAGCCAGTTTTTGACCAACAGTATCAAAGACAAGACTGAGAGGTACATCTGAGGGCAGGAATATCCACAATTTATTAGTAAACGTCTTCAAAAAGTAGGAGGTTATAAACAGCTTTATCAATAATAATGTTGGTAATATCAAAAGGTAGCTTTTACCACCAATATTAAAGAGCGTCTACCCACTTGGCTTTCAAAAGGAAAACTAACAATCTGCCATCAATTATAATCCCATATCCAACCCCCAAAATTTCCCACACCATGACTGGGGATATCTGGAAGTGGGGAAACAATTTCCCAATAAAGCAAATATTTCAGGAACAAAGACAGGATGTAACTCAGCCAGAGAAATTGGAGCATTTTTACGCTTGCCTGACGCTGTCCTCCTGGGCCAGCTCAGTCAGAACAAGTGATTGCTGCAGCAAAAGAGCTGTAAATTTTCTCATACTTAAACTCACGTCTGAACAGTAATATCAGATGAAACTTTGCTGATGTCATGGTAGAGAAACAGGAATCACCTTTATAGGATGTCTGTGTTATCACTTCAGCATAAGAATGTAAAAATTCTTTACGCTGTAATCAGTGATTCTGAGTGAATCTTTCATCAGAGTAACTCAGAGCTTGTATGTCATTAAAAAAACACAATGATAGAGCAAGGCATAAAGACATAAGGCTCTAACTGCTAACCTATTTTTGTTTGAATATAAAAGCTTGCCATAAAATACCACTAGTTTGCTAATGGTAAAGCAGCATAATTCCTAGTATTTCACAGTAAGTGTTCTGGTCTCCCCTTAAGGCAGCGGTGGGAAACCTCCAATGAACCAGCCACACCCAGTTCATCAAGGTTAGCCATTGGGCTGAGGGGGGAGGAAATGGGTTATGATGCTGTGAGGCAAACAAGCTTACAAGATTGACATGCTGACAGAACCCTAAGCTTGTCACAAAGAGGAAGCACTTGAATCTGGGGAGTGGAGGGAGGCAGAGACAACTAAATAAAAAAGGTTCAGCTATTGAGTAAGAGGTTGATTGGAATGCCCTGAAATCTTGGATGAGACTTTGTCCTGAATTATTAAGGAGAAGCAGAACACTGAGACAGAAGCAGTAAGGTGGAGTAAATTCAATGACTGGTTGTCTGGAACTTGGACCCTCCTCACCCCACTCCCAACAAAAGCAGAGAATCATAAGCCATTCAATCAGTGATATGAAGTATAAAAGCAACACTTTGTCTAATCTTCACTTAGACTGAGAGTATAAAAGTAAATTTGAAAAAGTTGGCTTTTTTTTCCTGCATAGATCCTGTGTTTAGCAGTGTTTGAGAAAATAATCAGCTGACAGACTGAAAATCTCTACAAAACAGTGAACTGACAATGATGTTTACTGTCATTAATTTTGGGTCCCCCTACATGCATTATTTCATTTTTAAAAGATCCACATCTTCCTTCACCTCTGCAAGTGAAATGAGTTGTTGGATACCGTAATCAAGTCTTGGTCTAAATACAGAGTCAAGTCAATACAAGGCAGCGTACGGCCTTCCTCTCACCAATGTAAGTGAACTACTACACTAAGTCTCACAGTGAGGCATGTGTGGCTTATATAAGTTTAGCTAAGGTGATGTAATACCTGATCAATTTTAAATTGACAAGAAAGACTAAGATTGCCTGCTGTGAAACTTTTCTGGCTCTCAGATCTGCCTGCCACCCAGGGTGGTTCAAGAGATGAGGTGGGGCGGGGGCGGGCTGTCATCCAGATTAATCTCAGCTACCCCTATGCCGCTGGCTACCTTCTCCCAGCAGCAGCTGCCAGGTTTCATCATCATGCTGGGAGCCCTGGTATCCATCCTCCTCAGGGCACCTAGTTCCCAGGCAGGCCACTGCCTTGGCTCCTTATTCCAAGCTGTCAGGGTACAGCTGTCCTGGAGAGAGACAATAGCAGCATAAAATTGACAAGAATAAAGTTTCACCATTGGTAGGCTCTATGCTGAGAAACTGGGCCTTCACATGGCTCACATCTAGGGCTGTCACCACAAGCAGAAAGTGGGCTCCAGACGCAAGTCCCACAAGGCTGACAGTGTCCCCACAACTCAGCTGTTGGTAGGCCAGAATGCCCCACTGCAGTGTGTGCAAGCATTCCTAGCGGAGGGTAGTGTGTACATCAATAGACAACTCAATCATTGTGGTGGCTGTAGGTTCACACTGTAGTGCAGCTCTAGTATGTTTGTAGGGCAAATGTACATCTCCCAAGAAGATTAGAGCAATGAAGCCAATTTTACCATCAGAATCCCTATGTATGGTCCACCCATTCGAACTGATCTGGGATCAGGCCTCTAAAAGGCGGCCTTTGCCAGCATGGGTATATTTGAATACACCGCAGCAAAGTGCTTCTGAACTGACATGACTGTGCTGGCAAAAACTTACCCCAGTCCCATGTGAAACTAGCTATGTTGGCAAAAACATAGGCTTGCAGGTATAACTGTGTTTATACTAGCAGCTTTTGCCAGTACATCAATGTCTAACATGAATCACATCCCCAACACACAGAGCTATGCTGGAAATCTATTATAGGGTAAGCATGACTTACTAGGACTTCTTCAAATTTCTCTTGAAGACCTACTTCTGCTAAGACACCTACACAAAATTCATTAATTCACACTGTCTAGAATAACTGGTATTTGAGTACTGCTGATACGTATTTATATTTAGGGTAGTTTATATTTTTCATTATATGTTTTAATCGTTCTCCACCAACTTTTCTGCTTTTCCTTCCTAGAGAGTGTGAAATCTTCAAGATAGGGTATTTTGTCCTCATTGCCAAGGGGAAGTGGACAGTACAAGGTGAGCACTACCACTACACTGTTGGGGCACCTCGTATTGGCCACTGTCAGCAGACAGGATACTGGGCTGGATGGACCTTTGCTTTGACCCAGCATGGCCGTTCTTTTGTTCTCACTGTTGCACATTGACCTCATAGTCATTGAGGGCTGTTATTAAGAAAGAAAATATATTTAAATATTACAAATCAATTAGGATCAAAATTACATTTTAATAAAAATACAAATTTACTCAATTTTCTTGCAAATATACCCCAAACAGTCTGGTATTTTAAAATTTTAACTTTTTCCATTTATCTTATACGAAAATCATTTAACATGACAGTAAACAGTATAAATCAATACAGGACTGGTTAATGTCTTTTGTACATTCTAGAATTAGTATTTAGATATTTTTATATTTTATTTTGTGATTAGAAAAGGCATAAGAATGCATTATACTTCAGCTGTCTTTACAAACTTTTTAGCAAATCGGACAAACTTTTTTTTGAACAAGTTCAGTAAAATAAGAAAAATATGACATTCTATGTTACAAGGACACAGAATAAGTCCACTCAGCATTATAAACCCAATATTAATCTAACCAACAGGTTTAAAAATAATTTAATGTAGATATAAAAATAATGTATATATGTGTAAAAATGCAGAGCAAAATAAAGGAACATAATGGAAAGCACTGTGGCATATTATTCACTGCCATTATCAATTATTAAATACAAATATGAACTTCTAAACAAAACATACTATCATTTAAAAACTCAAAAGTAAACAAGAAAAATATGCAATTTGCACTCTATCATCCTCTGCCAGTCAAACTGAAATGTCTGCAAGTGTATTATTCATC
Organism: Carettochelys insculpta; assembly: GCF_033958435.1. Classification (NCBI taxonomy): domain Eukaryota; kingdom Metazoa; phylum Chordata; order Testudines; family Carettochelyidae; genus Carettochelys; species Carettochelys insculpta. The sequence continues at coordinate 52,885,147 of NC_134142.1, read as the reverse complement.
ATCTCTCAACAAAATTTTCTCATACTGGTTATGCTAAGACATACTCAAATTAATACAGGATCTGTATGTTTCAGGCTCAAATTCTCAAACCAAAGGTCCAGGTATAACAGGCACTAACTACCAGAGAAGGTCTTTTAACAATATTTAAAATATACAAGCTACAAGTCACACAATATGAACAGTTGAGCCCAAATAATCCAAATTGGAATAATGCTCACATAAGAAAGAATATAACACAATAAAACTTTTAATCCCTCTACAACCTGTAACTACAGGAAAAGACAGCAGGTAAGATAGGAGGTTGTATGCTCTGAATGCTAACAAATCGAGGCTCTGGCTGATCAGGATAGCAGACTAGCTCTAGAGTCCCATGAAGAACATGAAAAATTCAGGAAGTTATCTTTTAAACAAAGCTCATTACATCTCCTGATGGTAACACCTAACAGTAGTCCTTCCCATAGCCAACTCAAGCTAATCAGGGGCTTAAAAGTCAAACCAACAACATAGAAACAAATAGGTAGCCAGTACAGTCAGAGGACCAATGCAGTAAGTTTTCTGCACGACATAATACTTAATGCTTTTTTTTTTTTTGTGATTCTTGGCAGTTAAGTGTTTTCTTCAGAAGTATAAATAATTAGCCAATATTACACAAGTACTAGATCTCAGATATGAGACCTCATTTATAAAAACAGACTGTTGAATAAACCTTCTACAACCTGAAGATTAATTGGGGAAAATCAGGAATCCAAGGAACAATCTTTTGCTCTTGTCCCAGCTTCCTCTATTTAGTCTCACAAGCAGGACAAGCAAGTTCAAAAACAAAACATAATCCTGCTATTTATGTATCTGTTAAGTAATACAAGATTTTGATGAAAAAAACATTCATCTTGTTTAACCATAAAAAATAGACAGTATATCTGGTAATCCCTTCCCTCCACAAACTTTCCTTGTACAATGAAGCCAGGGTTTTATTGATGTAGCAGATCATACTCAACACAACTGAATACAGTGCAAAAGCTGGCTATATACAGCTCTGGTTTAAGAATCTAATCCATCTTCCTTTGAAGCCAAAGAAAAGATGCTCATTACTTCAACAGGAATTGGACTTGGCCCTAAACATACTTGTGCAATACACAACTTAATACATAGCCTTATATTTAACAAAATGAAAACATACTTCAGAAAAAAAAGACTAGAAAATACAAATCTTATATTACGAAGTGAATTAAATCACAAAAAGCTTACAAGTCAAGATATATGTTAAATGGCACTTATCTATACATGGCAAAATTAACAAAAAACACACACAAACACAAAAATAACCTCACTACATAGTCACAATTTCAGGCTTTTCACTGTATAAAAATAAATCAGTTTCGTCAGGTGTACATATCCTTTAAAGGGGGATGGTCTAGATGACTCCATAGGTCTTTTCCATATTTAATTCTTATGATCCCATGCTAATATTCAAATATTAAAGCTATTAAACTCTTGCAAACACAATAGCAATTTAAAAATCTCAGTGTCAAGAAACTATTCATTTTAATTCCTTTTTAACAGTGGCTTACAAGTTGTTACAAATTACTTTCTGATCTTGGGATTTGTTGAATAGTTTTCATAAGTGAACTAAAAATAAGTCAGTATTAAAAGGTAGGATTGCCAGTTCTTTCACGTTCCCAGAAAACGTAGAGGAAGTTGGCAGGATCAGCTCAGCTCCACTGTGGTCCTGAAAAATATAAAATACCAGTGTCCACTGGATCATTGGGTCCTTGGCACTCTGGAACTATTTATGAAAAATATTTTGGTAATGACTATAATGGTGCTTTAGCATGGAGTAAAAGGGTCTTGTCAGTAGCCATGATCTTCCCCTGCTGCCCCCTTTTTAGGTTGCATACCTTTAAGATACATGATTATTGATAAGAAGGTATATTAGGTGGTATTTTTAATTCTAAGTACACAAGGTTCCTATCCAGGGAGTTATCTAAACAGAAAACTACTGTTGAGGAACAGGGAATGGGATACAACAAAAAACAAAACAACCAAGCAGTGAAGGCAGAAATGTCTTGTTTCTACTTTATTGATTTTTAATGATCACTTGCACTCTCAATTTCACATCTGTACTACTGATAATTAAATGAAGGTAAAGGTAAAGTTTATAGGCTTCTTGAGCTATGCTGTCCTCAGTTTTTTGTTTTTTTTTGTTTTTTTTTTTAATTATTTTTGTTTGAACTCACCCACCATTGCATAATGTATGATGCAACTGCATCAGTGGTAGCAAGAGCAGAAACTTAGTGAAAACAAGCCACTGGCTTTTTTTTAAATAACTGCATGGTGTAAACAAGATTTAGACTGCAGCCCAAAACAACGGTAATAAATAAACCTTTACACTAATACTCCTACCACTGCAATTACTTCTGAAGCAACACTGAGGTAATTCCCCAAAGTTTACAAAAGACAAGGCCTAAAAAAGAGTGGGCTTTAAAGAAAGACCTGACGAGGTAAAGAATGGTGGCATGATGCACAGGTACAGGAGAACAAGGAAAGCACAGTGAATTAAAAATATAGATTATATATAGATATATAGATATAAATATATATTTACCTATATCTATATATAGATATAAATATGAGAGAGATAGAGAGAGATCGACTCAGTAGTACAAGCTAGAATGAGATTATACTGAAGTGAACTATCCAACCAGTTCTACGATCAATATATTTTTTCATGATGCTGTTGGTGAGGATTTGTCTAAAGGAGTAGACTTTTACTACCTTAGCTTTTCTCCAACATGCTAATATTCTAAAAAAAGTGAGACAAAATATAAATCATCACAAAAATATAAATCAGTAACTCTAAAGAACAAATTCAGGTTAAATACCATGTTTTTCTTACACTTTTTCAGCTGCTGTCACGAATGTAACAACAAAACTGCTTGATGTGAGAATTTAAGTACATAGAATCGCATTGACCAAAATATTCATAGGTACTGCTGCAAGAAACCTGGTATTTAATAGTGTAGGTTGCATCTCAGGAGCTGAATGGTTTTGAAGCAAGGAATTTTCCTGTGGTCCACTCTGGCAACAGCAGAGGGACTGGCACTGATCATTGGTGGGGAGGGGGTAGGAGGTAGCATTGAGGGAAGACGCAAGGCAGGCTGTGGCACCCTGTGACCGGGGCCAGGAGTGCAGTCCTACTGGAATGTACTGATCCTGATGGGTGACCACGGGGCTTCCTCTTCCTCCAAGCACACCCCCATCCCTGCTCACCCCCCTCCCTTCCCAACCTTGAAGGCCACAAATGAGCCATTTGCAGCACTCTGGAAGCTCTGGGCACATCGGAATTGCTGAGCGCAGGGCATGCTGCTTTTCCTCCAAGAGAGCTCTAGCCCAGGAGCCCCCACAATGATGCCAGACTACAGATGTTGCCAAATGAGGGAAGTCCAGATTACAGAAGTCCAACCTTTAGTTTTCTAACAAAAAATCCCCTCACCTTTTATTTAAGATCTGTAATATATGCAATGGTGGTTGACAAGAATTTTTCTAAAGCACTGACTGTCCACAGCAAGTACTTCACAAAAACAGTATACCATGGAGCTTACATTAAGTTCTTCAGCAATTCTGGATTACTGAAAATCTGTCCAGAGCTTATCAGCTTTTCTGTATTTCACTGTATTAACACTAGGATCACATAATTAAAGATGCAAAAGACCTCTTGGATTCATCCCTTTCCAATAAGGCATAAGGTAGATTGCCAATACAATATATACACAACCTTTGTACCCATTATCTTAGATAAAATACAAAATACTTTTTCGCTATATGACATTCTCAACTCAACAAAACGTGCATTTGTGCACATGTATGTAACGATTTTAATACATATTATCTAGAAGAGGTATAGGGTTTATTGTTGAATGCATTGTTTTTCCAACAGAAACTTTTTTTGGTTTTTCCCCCAGATACGTTTGATGACTGGACATCCAAAATTGAAATTAAGAGTGTTTCAATGGATTGTTTTAATTCAGTTTCCTTTTGATATATTTATCATGCATCAAACAGAGCACTACCATCTTATGTGAAACTTAAGGTTGCATGTGACCACCTCTGCCTGTTATCCTCTCTTTAAAGTCACTCCTCACTTCTTACAGATGCTTTTCCCAATCCAGCAGTAACCAGGAGAGAACACACAACACTCTCCACAGCACTTTCCACACTTCCACAGAAGATAAGAGATATACCCAAAATTTTCCAAGAGTGTCATAAGTATTTCCCTTGTAGTCTCCCCTCACTTTTACCAACAAAGATTCTTCTTTGATGCAGACATTTTCCCACTGCCAGCAATACAGTAGAATAGTGTTACTGTTAAAGCAGAATAGAAATTTTATTGTTTTCTTAATTTTTCAACTTTTTAATAGAACAGAACTTTAGCCCCCATACCTGGCCTGGGTCAAAAGTTTGCCCCTCATTCTTCCTGATTTCTTGTTTCAGAGGCAACTTAGTAGAGGGAGATTAGTATCAGGACCAGTGAGACATGAGGAGAAGAAACAGAGGATGAAGAACTGAAACTGATATGTCAGAAACCAAGATTACTTATGGGGAGGGGGAAACATTAGGAGTTGAACAGCAACCCTGAATGCTTGGTCAAGGAGCCTGAGGAGCAGTGACTGGGTGGGTTAGGAGAGCAGGAAATAAAAATGGAGAAAAGGCAAGACTGGGACATCCTCAGATAAATGAGAAAAGGAAGAAGATTGTGTCAACTAAAGCACACTCCCCTTCCCAGCCTAAAATGAGATTCAAAATTCCTGCTTCTCACCATTCCATTGCTGTCCGCAAAGACCTGTAGCTCTCAGTAAAGTGTGCATTTTCTCTAAGTCTATCAATTCCCACAGGGAATGACAACTTGCTGTTGCTAGCAGTTCCTCCATTAACTCATGTAGCATAGATCTGCAAGGTGGATCTAAAGGGTCCAACCCTGCAGATGACCCAGTGGATGTCAATATGGCAGAACTATTTTTTTTCAAATCCTTTAAAAATATCTAGAATGATTAAGTATTCAAAGAACATTATTAAGATTGCAAAGTCAAGCACTGAAACACTTAGGTGTGTCAGAACTAAGGTCTGACAGACAATCTCTTTTACTAGGCAACTTTCAGCCCCTAGAAGGCAGTTCATCCTGTGCAATCACACCAGTTGTGGGTACAAAATACAATTTGATTTTGTAATTATAGACAATCGTTGGGCACACACACAAGGAAGCTGTACAAAGGCAGTCTTAATTCTGGAAGATCTTGACTTTGCAACCTTAATACTGTTCTTTTAATGTAAACTGTTTAATGTAAATATACAGTTAAGAAAATGATACTGTAATGGGCTAAAGGAAATAAACCGAATAAGGAACTAAATTATAGTGTAAACGTTAAACTTGTATGTTAGAATGGTGACTGAACTAAAACAATTAAAATGCAGTGTTTATCTTCTATTTAAAACAATGTATAATAAAGCATGCACTCAAAGCACTTTTATTTACAGCTGCAATCTTTATACCACTGTGAACCCAGAATTTCTGAGGACAAAACTGAAGGATTCTTTTTCAAATATAACAAAAAATTTCTCTCATAATAAAAATATGTAAAAGAGAACCTGAAAAAGGACATGATATTAAGGAATTTTCTTGAGCAGAGTAAACATACGCCCATGATGCAGTTCCAATTGGCTGTATTGGCAATGCATTCTCCATTGAGCCTGCCACAAAGCTAGAACTCTCTACTTGAAACAGCCTTTCACACAGCTTTGTAGAGGCATCCTGTAATGGCCAAGAACCTATTGGTAAAAGCAACTTCAGTACTAGATATGGGATATAAAATAGCAATAATGTCTTATAAATCATTTCAGAGTTATGGGAGCTTACATTTTTTCCACCCCAAAAAAAATTGACACGAATGACAATTACAGGTATTGTAGCTCACACTGAATAACATCATAAGGCAGGCCCTATTGAGTCAGACCAACAGTCCATCTATCCTAATACCCAGTTCCAATGAGGGCCAGATCCCTAACATTGTCTAGTCACACAGTTAGTATGGAATGGATTGGGGGGAGGAGTAGGTCATGATGGTGTATTTTCTTCTTTTTACTGTTCATATTCTGCAGATAGGGCTCTCATATGATGGAATTTAAAAAAAAAAAAAAAAAAAAAAAAAAAAAAAAAAAAAAAAGGTTAGGTTTACCAAAACTCATGTCTAGGATTTTCTGTAGATTTTAATGTATGTGTGATGAGCATGTATGGAGAGGCCAAGAAAATGCATGTCCAGCGACCACTCTGTCAACATCCTCTCCAGCAAAGTTTGGAAACTGAATGAGTTCATTTTGCTGGTTGCTTAACATTCTTGTTAAAAATAGTAACCCATGGAGGCTGTCCTGCAGTTGCTCTGCATGATCAAGAAAAAAAAGTTGTACAGAGGAACCAGGGAAGTTCAGAGCTCTGTTTTAGCCATGATGAGCTGACAGTAGACATTAGCAGACAGCCACAAGGAGATGTGAGAGAGAAAGACAAATAGTGACAGAGTCAGGCTGAAATTTAAATTTGGATAAAAAGAGACGGGTCTGAAAGCCTTAAAGAGGTCGATCTGAGAATTACCCCTATAGAGAGGGCAGCGGAAAAAGTGCAAAGAGAGGGGAGAAGGGAACAATACAGACTTCTGTAGAACTCCTGTAGAAAGTTGAAGGAACATGAGGAGGATCGTCCAAAGTATATGCTGAAGGACAACTGCAGAAGTACAGAATTACAACCCAATGTAATAAAAAAATCCTATCAATATTAAGCTTATGCTTTTTGTTCTCACCTTCAAAGCTCTGATCCTCCTTGGCCACCATATCTTATCTGCTAAAACACCCGGCTCAAATCAGACTAAGAACTCAATTCTATAAAGAATAAATCACAATTTTCCCCCTTCCTCTCCACAAAGTTTACAAGCTAAAAATGTAACCACTATTAATAACAGCTAACACAAAGGATTATTTAAGACTGATGTATCCAAAAATGAGTAAAATAAAAATTAGAGACAAAAGGCTTTAAAGGTCTGACAGTAGTGAAGAACGTCATACTAACAGACAGAAAGCCGTGCTAGTCTGTATACTATCAAAATAAAAAAGCAGTCCAGTAGCATTTTAAAGACTAACAGAATAATTTATTAGGTGATGAGCTTTTGTAGGACAGACCGACTTCTTCAGATCATAGCCATACCAGAACAGACTCAATATTTAAGGCACAGAGAACTAAAAATAGTAATCAAGGTTGACAATCAGAAAAATATTATCAAGGTGAGCAAATCAGAGAGTACAGGGGCAGAAAGGTGGGGGTGAGGGAGTCAAGAATTAGATTAAGCCAAGTATGCAAAAGAGCTCCCATAAGGACCTAAAAAATTCCCATCGTGGTTCAAATCACATGGTAATGTGTTGAATTTGAATATAAAAGACAGTTCAGCAGCCTCTCTTTCCAAAGCATTGTGAAAATTCCTCTTCAGTAAGATACAAACTTTCAGATCATTAACAGAATGGCCCACTCCATTAAAGTGAAGACTCACCAGTTTGTGGATCAGGAGTGTTTTTATGTCTGTTTTATGAAACAGATATAAAAAACACTCCTGATCCACAAACCAGTGAGTTACCACTTTAATGGAGACAAGTAGAGAGATAGCCGTGTTAGTCTGTATCTTCGAGAACAACAAGAAGTCCTGTGGCACCTTAGGGACTATCAGATATTTTGGAGCATAAGCTTTCGTGGGCAAAGATGAAAAAAGCTTATGCTCCAAAACATCTGTTAGTCTATAAGGTGCCACAGGACTTCTTGTTGCACTTTAATGGAGTGGGCCACTGTGTTTATAACCTGAAAGTTTGCATCTTACTGAAGAGGAATTTTCACAACACTTTGGAAAGAGAGGCTGCTGAACTCTCTTTAATATTCAAATTCAACACACATTAACACGTGGTTTGAACCGGGATGGGAATTTTTAGGTCATTATAGGGGCTCTTTCGCATTCTCGGCTTAGTCTAATTCTTGACTCCCCATGCCCCTTCTGCCCCCTACTCTCTGATTTGCTCCCCTTGATGATAATTTTCTGATTTGTCAACCTTGATTACTATTTTTGGTTCTCTGTGCCTTAAATATTGAGTCTGTTCTGGTATGGCTATGGACTGAAGAAGTGGGTCTGTCCCATGAAAGCTCATCACCTAAAATTATTTTGTTAGTCTTTAAAGTGCTACTGGACTGCTTTTTTGTTTTAACTTCATACTAGTATCTCTCTAGTAGTCAACATCAATTTTTGAAATTTTTATGAATGCTATATTTTTCTGATTACATATATTATAGGTGGGTTTAATAGTACCATGTCTACTTAAAAAAGCCCAACACTTCCAAATAATAAGACCCAATTTCTTATAACTTTGCCAAATTTTAATCATTATGGCAGATATTTTCCACTCAATGTCTACTACCTCAAGCAACCTTAATTTCAGGAATTCCAAAGTATTTTTCCTGCACCACAAATCATTTTACCTCCCATTTCCTTACTGAGCTATCTCCCCCAGAGTTTGTGGTAACTCTCCTATTTATCTCAGTAACCCCAGTTTTTTCCCCATTCGGCTTTCCAGATCAGCATTTCCTCCTTTTTCCCCACAAATGTGAAATTTACCCACCAAATTCAGAACTCCACGAGACCTAAGATAGGAAAATTCAGTGACAGACCATCAACAGCTGTTCCAGACATAAAACTTCAGAACTGTTCTGACCTTCTGATCTGCCATCTTGGAAGCAATTTATTTATTAGAGAAGGAGTTAACTTTTCAGTATAATACAGGACTCACTCGTAGTGTTTGAGCATCCCAAGACAATAGACTTTAAAATTATGACATTTTGAAGTACAGAAGGCTTTATCATGTTATTTTTAGATTTTTAAATAGCTCCCCCCTAGTTTTATAAGGCCAGTATCATTGTAACAAAGGCAATTGGATTTACAAAGGACAGATACCTAAAATAACATTAATAAAGAATCTGTAAAACACCATAAGAATAATTTTTCAGTTCAATATAATCCCTACAGAAGTTATTTGATTGTACAATACAAGGGACTTGTTGACATTCCTTTGGCAAGATGTGTATAAGCCACAGTTACAAGTAATGCAGACATCCCAAAACCATGCTGAAAAAAAAAAACTTTGTATCGCAGCAAGCCATTACATCTACTATATATTTGAAAACATTTGTCCGGCTGTTTAAAAGTTGGTCCTAAATGGTAAGAGCTAGGATTACCAAATTCAGTCTACCACTTCCTCTTATAACTTAAGGCAAGAGTTTGGTTGAATCAGGAAAATGGGAAATGCCTGGAATGGGATTGCTTCTAATAAAATAAAAGAGAAAAGAGAGAATCACCAGGCAAATGAAAGCGGCTGGCTGGAGCACATGACTGCCTCTTCTGGAACCATGCCAGCCCTGAGGAAAGCGTACAGTTTGCTGTATTTCTCACTCTGGATGCAGGGAGCAGACAAACCTGGACTTCTCCCAGCTGGAGGATGTGCATTCCCTGACTGTACCCACTGGAGCTGCAGTGGCCATGGAGAGGCATGTGTCACCTGGCCCCAAGCTGCTGCAGAGAGAGCGCAAGGGTAACTGTCTCTCCCCAGACTAGGCTGCATACCAAACTCGTCCCTACCCCCTCCCTGACCAATGATTTTAAGGAAATATGTAATTTTTATTTTCCAAAACCCCAAAATCTATTGTGTTAAGAGCCCAAGCAATGTCAGGTAAACGTTCTATAGATACGCAAATTAACAAGTACGTAAGAATAAAAATGGTTAAACAGCTAAGTCCTGGATTTCAGACTCCTTATGTAAAGCATATATTCATTGACCAACTTCCAAGGAATAAAATATCTTCTATCCCAACATCCAGGAGGAACTGTTTGGGAAGAAATAAATCTAGAAAGTTCAAAAGACAAAATAAATTCCCCCCTTCATTAATTTTATATTATAAATATTTTATTTTATGTTATATATTTTGTATGTGTATATTTTATATATAATTCATATAAATAAAAATAAAATAACTGGACTTCAACATAAGAGTATCTGTCTCCTAAAAGTCTAGCACTGCTTAGTTTTAAAAGAGATTAATACCAAATATACATTTGGTTTGGCTCTTGTATCAGTTTTACTGATCTCCTCTGCTGTTTCTTCTCATTTTGCAGTCCAGATATGCAGTGATTTCAAATATATCTCAAATATCTCTATGAAATTATGAACCCCATTTTGCATTACATGTTGAACACATCTAAACCTGACCAAGACAACCTTACTGTATCACACAGCACACTTGGCCCAGCATCAGAAAAGTATCTGATACTTGACTGTCAAACTACCACTGAGAACTATATGTAGCTATCAATTATGAATGATTCTCAATTGCTGAACCATCCCAATGGAAAAGTTCTTCTACACAGGAACTTACAGATGGGGCACATACAACTGGGGAAATGGGTTGTACAGTTGCAGTTCAGCACAAGGCAAAGAAAAAGACTCTGCTTAAGATGCATGCACTGCCATCACCGCCATAGTTAAGAGCTTGCAGACAAGAGTGTGAGAGAGGCTGCCAGTCTGACAATCCCCAGACTCATGAGAAGGGATGAGATGAGACAGGGGAACACGCCCCTCGAGACTTCTGTTGTTTTCAAAGATCTGTAACTCCAAGTACTTTTAAAGAAAAAAAGCTTCTGCTAAGTAATTCGTTTGCTAATCCCGTGTTTTCTTTTCTGAAACATTGCTCTCAAATGAGCTGAACCTAAAAGCCAGGGAAACAGCAACCTAGGTGGAACTCTGGGACAGCATGTGTAAACAACCAGGGAACTCAGGAAGTCTCACATTTCAGGAGGTTCTCTTCGCTGTCAGAGAAAAATAAAGAGGAAATAACATTACAGTAAATCAAACAGCAAATTATGTCCAGAAATTCTCACTTTCTGCAGGAGTTGCCCTGCTTTAGTTTCTTGCACAAAGACAGAAAACTTGGAGAAGATGCCAAAGGAACAAGTCATTTTGAGTCTGTGGTGGACAAAACTGAATACAATTTGCCAGAAAGCATAGCTAGACACTACAGATTACCACACAGATCTTATAGCTGAAATATCCCACTACCAACATGCATGCAAAGATTAATGTTTTAAGATGACTCAGACATTTATGATTATTCATTATGCCATAATGGATACTGTCCACTGAGCCAGAAATCAAACTATTATACTATAGTTCTTTTCCTCTTAAATTGCAGGACAATAGGAGAGATCTAATGAAGTAAGGGTCTGTACAATTTGAACAATACCTAAACAAGCATTTAAGTCACTGTCTACATCCTTTCTGGACTAAAACTTTACTCCCAGAGTACCAGCCAAAAATGCTTTTTTAATGACAAATTATGAAAATATATGATTTTTTTAATTTTCTTGTCAAACAAATGCAATGGTTATAAATATCACAATTATTACTATGCATTCCAATTATTGATGTTATGCACAGATCATTAATTTGTATAGTTTACATTAGATTATGCATTTTGGAAAAAGCATCGAGGCCATCATTTTAGACATTTATATTTACTATTAGTAGCAGTATATCACCACTGGGTATCTATACTTCTCTCTAGGAGACTTAATTACAGTAGAAACACAATTTTACAAACACCACTCTTATGAATGACTTGGTATGCAAAGCATTTTTCTGACTGTGGGAGAGAGAGAAAGGTACAGGAAAATCATATAATGGAAGTAATGTTGATGAAGAACAAGTCAACATTCCTTTAGATTCCAGTGTCTTCAACAGGAAATCGTATGCAGTGGTTGAAAGGACAAGAAAATTATGTTCTGCACTATGCTGCAATTTAGGCACTGCACCTATTGTTTGTTTTTAAGATGTTTAACTTTATGAACTTGACTGCCCATTAGTGAATTCAACACGGCTTTTACTATATTATTCCAAAGAGAGAGAAATCCAAAATCTTTAAAAACAGAACTGTTGGTTTGCCATCCAGAAATCATCTCTCCTTATAATCTGCATTATTTTAGGAAGTAATCCAGTCTTCTAAGAAAATATCATCACTGAAATTTCTAACGTATAAAACAAATATTTTCTGCTAAAAATTAAAGCCTAGCCCACATGACATGTACTCACAGTAAGAAATAAATCTAACTACAACGATCTAAACTTGCTTTCAACACATGCAAGAGGCATTTACAGTTGCTAGGATATTATTATGTAGCATATTAAGTTACATAAACATCCTCACAGAACTAGCCCTGTGCTTATCATAACACTCAAGGCTAGCAAAATTATGATCCAGAAAATTGTAAGTAGAGCTGTTAAGCTTTTATTTGCTTTTAAATTTCTTAAACTGTAAGATAGAACAAGACTGATCATGGGCTTAAAGAAAATTCTTCCATAAATAACTCCATATTCATCCATTCCATAATATTTCCCCTTACTTTCTCTTCACAGGAAGACATCCTTGCCTTCTTGACAACAGATCTGCATTAAGGTGATGTGTCTCATCCTAGTGAAATTGGAAGTTTCTCTTTTGTGGCTTCTGTTGAATAATTTGGATATTAACACAGATCTCTCCAAACACACTTTATCCATATCTACATTCACTTAGGGTATGTCTACACGGGAGCCTTATTTAAAAATAATTTGTTCAGGAAGAGCTATTCTGGAATACTGTATTTCAAAATAATGCTGCTACACACAAAAATGCATTTCAAAATAGCACTTAACTATTTCAACATACAGTGTTTACACATGTACAGCCTATTTGGAAATAGAGCCATTGGAAGCACTGTGGCTTATTTTGAAATAGGCTCTATTCCCTATCTTAACAGCAGCTATTTCAAAATAGGGACTTGTTTAAGTGACCTCTGTGTGGAAGAAAACATATGTAGAGCCATCCTTGGAGGTGATCACATACATCATTGCTAACATAAGTCTTAACAACTACACATACTGCCTGGCCAAAAAGTAGAACACAATATTGATAATGTAAGGTTGTGGTGAACGAAACCCAGGTGCAGGGTGGATTGTGATAAAGAACTAAGTGTCCTGTGGTCAAGGAATAACAGCCAATCCCCTTTTTGTAGGGTCAGGAAAGCGTTTGCCAATGTGACCATTCTGAAATGCTGTCTCTTTAGAAACCTGTTTAGTCAACATAAGTCCAAGATGAGCCTCCAACCCCCATCTTTTGGGGGGTTAGAAAGTATAGTGAATAAAATCCTGGTCCCTTAGGCTGCGCAGGGACCTGCTCCCAAGCTGAAACTGGTGGTGTATCTCCCGTCATAAAAGGATCTTGTGGGAGGAATCCCCAAAGAGGGATGGGGAAGGGGATTGGATAGGAGGCATGAAGAATTATTTCCACAACCCATGTGTCCCTTACCCATACGTTTCCTATCTGGGTAGGATGGAAAGAGGTGGTCTGTGAAAGTAAGAAGCAGTAATGCTAGTATTCCCATTGAGTAATGGGTGCCAAACCCTCAACCACATTTTCAAAACAACAGGGATGTTACAGGATAATCTTGGTATCACATAACTGAATTTCAATTTTAGCTTTTGCTTTTTTTTTTTTTTTTTTTTTTTTTTAATATATAAAGAAACTAGAGCATTACATAAAAATGCTACATTGAAAGACATTACGGTTCCTAAGTACAGTAAGCCCTCGATTTAACAGACCCTGATATAACAGTCTTCGGAAATAATGAAAGCTGTCTCCCAGCCTGCTCCCCCTTCCATCCCTTGTCCCGTGTGCGTGGAGCATGTTGGCATCTGGCCACTGCTGCCTGCAATAGCGCTGAGCAGCAGCTGCCATGATATCAGAGACTGCTGCCTGCTGGGGACGGACATGCTCTATCTTACGCAGGCAGCTCGGAGCCAGAGGCTGGAGGAGCTGCAGCATTGAGAGTTGCTGGAGGTGGAAGGAGCCAAGCCAGCATGCAGCACCTCTTCTGGTAATTGGGAGAGGGAGGTGTGAGGGGAAAAATGGGGCAGGCGGGGGGTGCCCCACTGCCTTGTGGGTTATCCTGGGAAGGAGCAAGTCTAGGGGAGTAAACCCTCACAGAAAATCCAGAGGGGAGTCCTAAGGCGGTTCTGTGCCAACTTCTGGCATTGACCCGGCAACTCCTGCAGGTTATCCTCTCCTTTGGACTATATCAGTAAAGCCGAGGACACTGGCATCTGGGCAGCCCAGGGTCCCAAAAAAAACTGCCCAGGCTCGTGCCTGGAGAGGTATTCCTGCATCACTTAACAGCTTTAAGAGCAGGGGGGTGGGGGGGCGGCAAGGGAGGGCAGAGGACAGGAGCAGTGATGGACTGGGAAGGTCAGTGCATCATCATACAGTATAACCATTTGGACATAATGGACTGTTGTCATTAACGGACACGCCTTTGCCCTCTTTAGTCCATTAAATCAAGGGTTTACTGTGTTCAAAATTTAGAAAATGGCAAAATTAAGGACTGCATTAATTCAGCCTCCTTGTGTGTAGACAGAATGATTTTCTTTAATTACATGATCAGTCACACATACTTGTTTACTCTAGTAAATCTTACAAGTAGTCAAAACCAATCAATTCATTTTAACTTAGTTAACTTTCACCCCTCTTTTAGTGTAAGAGTTCACACCGTTCCCCAACTTTTTATATGTATCTAAATCACATTAACTTATTGTATGACTGATTATATGTTTAAATATTTATTAGTAACGTTTCCCCACAATGACATAATGTATGACAACCCATCATCAAAACAAAAACGAACAAACAAACAAACAAAAAACTATGTAGCTATGTCTAAAAATCCACAACTGTTACTGTTGCGGCAACCATGTTGGGCTGGTTAATGGCATGTTAACTTAAAAGTTCTGGATAGTAGGCAACTGGCTGACTGGGTCAAACTATCTGTAAATTATGCTCACTACAATCCATGAATTAATGGAAACCCTATCTACTATATTTTCTTTCATATTGCTCTTTGAACATTTTTATACTTGCACCTGCCCTTAATGTATCTTGGAAACTGAGTTGTGTTTGTGGACATGTAGCCAATGACTAGTTTTCCAAGATATCTGCCCAGTTACTTAGGAGCAGGAAAACAAGAATTTCAAACATGCCATAATTCAAGGGCTGATAATTGGATTTCAAAGAATGTCCTTAGCATCTTGAATTACTTATCTGTTTTTCCTGTCTGATACAAGAATTCAATTAAATGTGTTTTTCATCAGATAGTAAGAAGTAGGAATACTAAAAAATAAATGTGAAACAACATCTATACCATATGAAAGTCACTACCACAAGATCAGGTGAGAATTTGCCAAATTTAAACGGCCACTGTCAAGTACTTTGAACTCCAAATATTCTACTTTTTAGGTTGTTACACCAAAACATATTTCAAATACATGTGTACATTAAGGCTGGGAATGGTTTCCTTTCATGAGTTTTTACTACTGTACATTTGCTAGCTATTTCCTTCCATTTAACAAGGGCTCTTCTACATACAACACATTTGTTCCCTCTGCATGATCCTGTATGAAGGACATAAAGCTAAATTTAGATTATTACAATCATTTCTATGGTAACAGATGGATGTGAAACACAGGATTATGACTTCACTGCATGATTCTGCAGAAAGAAGTTGGGTGGTAAAGGATAAATACCTTATTCAACCCCAAATACATGCAATAGTAGCATGGGAAGAGACATAATTACTGGCAAAACACCCTGATTTTTAAAACCAAACATATGGCTATAACAGGACATTTACTAACAGAAGACTGAGCTTTAAAGATGGATTTTCACATGGCAGCAAATTTGAAAAAAGAGCATGTATCCAAAAAACCAATCTGAGCAATTAAAACTATAATGCTCCTCTTAATGTAGGTGTCAGAAAAGTTACAAACACTAATCTATTAATAAACTAAACAAAGAACAAATATATAGGTAAGATTAATAGGACATACAAATAGAAGATACATCTATTTTAAAAAGTAGAGCCTACACACCAGGATATATTTTACATTCAGTACAGGCAAAAAAAAAGGTACAAACAGATTGTGACAAGTAATGAAAAATAAGTCTTCCCTATGATAAATTACACAGAAATAAATGCAGTGAGCTGATGCTAAAAATATACTTTAACATCTCTAGAACTCTAGACCAGAAAAAATCATCATTAAACTACCATAATGCATCATGTTTTTCATAGCTTTTCAAAGATTTTGTTTAATCTGCAACAAGCAAGCAAGCTAAAAAGGAAAAAAATAAAATTCAGTTGTTTAAAAAAGGGCTATATATAATTTAAAACATTAAATTATTTAAAACTTTTGAAGACTTGTTAGCATACAGTTATCTGAAATACATAGGTGTGATACCCTAAGAGGTTAGAACACAACATACTATTTCTACTATGTTTCATTTCTTGCAACAGCAGGATCATTAAACTTAATATTGATTTAACTATTAAAGTATTTTACATGAAATGGATCTATCATTAATACATTGGGGGTGAACTGTACAGAGAATTTGCATATGACTCCTGAGTAAATTTCAACATTACATACTACAGGTTGAACCTCTCTAATCTGGCACTCTCTTGTCTAGTTAACATCTGTTGTCTAGCATTTTAGTTAGCTGAATCTCCACTCTTCCTGGATGTGACCACATTTCCCATGGCCCCATAAATTTTATTTCCAGCCACTAGTCCTGGCTCTCACTGTTCTGCACTGTTTAGCGGCAATTTTCCCCCTAAATGTCTTCTAAGAGCCCAGTAAGCAGTGGAAGCTGTTAATGTTGTTAGACAATATTACCTCCTGTGGTCCAGCAAATTCTCTCATTCAGCACTGGTCAGGTCTCAAGGGTGACAGACTAGAGAGGTTCAACCTATACACAAATAGCATTTATATACAGAAAACGGGGACTGGACTATAAGAGTATCTCTAAAGTGTTCAGATTCTGTACATGCTTTTTGTGTACCTGTGTCTGAAAATGCAGCCCTTAAAAGTGACTTGTATAAAAAGTAGATTTATGCCTATTTGTAGCCTACAAAAAGATGCCTGAAAGGCTTTGTCAACATTAAGACAGGAAGGATGTGTGGGTAAACTACTTTTCCATAGTAGAATTTCAGATGTTGTCCTCTGTTTTGCTTGGAAGACTCTGTGGAGGACTGAATAATTAATAGCCTTATAATACAACAAACTCACTAAGTAAAAATGTCTGAGTGTGAAAGTGATTTTTATTTCAGCTACTTAAAACTTTTTTTTTGTTTCCTTCTTTTCAACAGCCTACACACCTTACAACACTACCAACCCAACTGGTATAAAAGATCTCTGTAATAAAGATTCAGTACAAGGATACTTTAAGAGCAGAGAAAATTCCAATTTTTCCTAATTGCTGAGGAGGATCTCCAGCAGAACCAAAGCATATCAATGTAGCGCTGGCTCATTTTCATGCCAACTAGTAGAGGGCACATGATACCAACATACTCCTCTCAGACAGCGGGAAGATGCTTATCACTATGGCTTGCCATTATTGAGTAGTGCATGGTTCAAAACAGACCTCCATTTACAGTATGAGAAAAAAGTTAAACAACAGATTGCAGGGGCTTTAGAAAAAACAAAAACAGCAAGGATTGTCCTGTTTAGAAATAAGGCAATTAACTTTTGGAACTACATCTGGGGAGCCAATGACTCTCCAGTTATCTTTCATGAAGGGAAGATAAGTTGCCAAAGACCTTGAACTCTCAGAAGATGGGTCTCAACCATCCCAGTTGAAAATACTGTGAGAAAGGCTTGGGAGTAAACAGTACCTTATTAGCTAATAAAGCATCTTCTTAACTGAATGTAGGTTCTAAAATGCAAATTACAGTTCTGCTATCTATGTTGTTAGTTTCCAGTATTTCTGTCTGTATCTTATAAATATTTATTCCTTGCTAAATAAGTTTACCCTTGCTTCCTCTATAAGCAAATCTAAGTTGTGTATGCTAAATAAAGATGTATTTTAAGTTGTAACTCGGAAGCTGGAGCGTATTACACATCTAGAGACAACAGAATATTGTTCCCTGTAAGTGGTCTGCTGAGGAGCTATACAGGTGCTACCCAGGTAATTAGCAGAGTACCCACAGCTACACACACTGCACAGCATGCATTGGTGGTGCACACCCACGCAGGCCTTGGTGAACATAAAATGTATTCCACCCATGGATGTAATGTTAGAGGGAACACTGAAGCAGAGCTGGTAACTTAGTGGTTAAAGAGATAGATACTGAAAGGGTATACCTGGAGGACACAGAGAATTATAGGATCATAGAATACCAGGACTGGAAGGGACCTTGAGAGGCCATCGAGTCCAGCCCCCTGCCCCAATGGCAGGACCAAATACTGTCTAAACCATCCCTGATAGACATCTGTATAACCTTCTCTTAAACATCTCCAGCAATGGAGATTCCACAACCTCCCTGACGGTTAGGAACTTGTTCCTAATGTCCAACCTAAACCTCCCTTGCTGGAGTTTGTGTCTATTGCCTCTTGTTCTATCCTCAGAGGCCAAAAAGAACAAGTTCTCTCTCTCTCCTCCTTATGACACCCTTTAAGATACCTGAAAACCGCGATCATGTCTCTCCTCAATCTTCTCTTTTTCAAACTAAACATAAGCCAAATTCTTTCAGCCTTTCTCCATAGGTCACATTCTCTAGATCTTTAATCATTCTTGTCACTCTTTTCTGGACCCTCGCTAATTTCTCCACATCTGTCTTGAACTGGGGTGCCCAGAACTGGACAAAATACTCCAGCTGAAGCCTAACCAGCGCAGAGTAGAGCAGAAGAATGACTTCTCGTGTCTTGTTCACATGGTTTGGAGTTTGCTTACTGCTAAACAACATGAGGACAAAGAAGCCTGTACTGGCTCCAAAGGAGTACTTATGTTACCTGTGACTGGGCAAGTCAGGGAGCTAAACTATAACAGACCCAGACAAGGCTCCCTCACACTAAGGAGAGGTGAGGTGTGCCTTGCAACCCTGGGTACCCCATCAACAGTCACAGACTTGACATTCCTGAATAGTGTTGGCATGAATTTATGAGCTATGGGTTATGGCTTGCCACTAACCAAAAGATATTTACATTCTTATGTCAGAGTAAGAGCAAACCCAAAGATTTTGATCTTGGAAATGGATTCTTGACACGTGGCAAGGGCACTCAAACTGAGGACAATACCAACTTGTTAGAACCTTCACTGAAATAAGAGAAAAACATATTACAAAATGCAGTATTTCAAGAACATAACACAATTCTAAGACTTTCTCAGTTAATGTTTCAGAGATAAAGAACTACTTACCCCAGAATACACTGCTTCCTGTAGTTCTGCTGTCAAGAAACAGAGGACCAGCCTTACCCCTCGCATGACCAATGAATATCCAAACACAGAGTGCCAAATGGCTAAGGTATATTACGAAGCTGAGCTAATAATTGGACAAAGGCAGAGAAGATGAAGAGAAAAACCCGATGGACCACCCTGATGCATCCTAGATACTTTAAAGGGCTGTGGCACTGCTTAATTCTGGCCCAACCTACCATGCCCAAATCTTATTTCTACACCTGTAACAAATCTTCACGCACATTTACTCTATAGGTTACCACATTATGACACTTCTTCCTGCTACTAATGAAGATTCTCTCATTACCTTTGACCGTCCTTACAACTTCCTTTTTCTGTGGTATATGTCGCAGCTACTGACCAATTTTGGCCACCAGATGAACTGTCTCAGTTTTAGGTTGAGGTGACAAACAAGCTTTATCATCTATGCCAAAAAGGTTACAAATGCTTGTGCTAATTTGCTTTACTAATGTTTTTAGCTGTTTGTACAGGCCTTTAGGTTTCTTGCATTACAGCCATACTATGGAGAACTATGTATACCTATGACGAACAAACCAAGATCCCTGAAACAGGATTCACTGACACCAAGATATGAACAATAAGTCAGTATAAACCAATACAAGAAAAACATGTTATCTGGTATAACAGGCTAGCAACTTAACCATGTGGGGTTTACAGTAAGTAGTGTTGCAGGTATGTAGATTGGGTGGGGAGGTGGGTAAGGATGGAGAGCTGGTGGAGAAAATCTTTGTAGGCTGTCTTCAGACGTCATAAAGAAGAAAAAGGCCATCTTGAAAGGACTCCTCCTATCAAATAAGTGTGTTTTTTTTAATATTTTTAAATTTTTAAATGAATAACTAAGTGAAACAATACTTTGGTTACTGAACTAATGGTTTGGACAGAGTAACTGCCTATTTTCCATGCCATAATGAACAGTGATGTAATGTTGTCGTAAAATAACACATTTGGTTTAGGGTCTACAGCATCTACAATTTTGTATCTTCATAAAATGCCTCAAAGTCTTCTGAAATACCATTTGTCTTCATAAAGAGACCCTGAAGTACAATTAGTCAAAAATGGAATATAATGACATTAATGTGAAGCCATTATTTTTAACTCTGTCAATATCTGCCCAGTCAGCTATACTTAAAATTAACAACATATGTCTGTTATGTAAATACTCTAACAAGTTATTCACAGAGCAGGTTTATCAGTTAAATATTTTCTGTAGTTACAAACACCATGTATGTTCCTCTTACTGCATTAATTCTCTGTACAGTTATAGATACATATCCATGAAGATTTCTTTTTAGTAAATGAAGATGTGCCTTGTTTCTCTTCTCTTAATTTTGTTAACACTTACCAAGAGTTGTAGAAAATAAATATTTCCCCAATTCACACTATACACCTACCTGGCTCATTTTTTATGATGCTGATACAGCTTAATGAAAATCTTATACTGCCTGTTATGGAACCCAAGGGGGACCTTGAATCTTTCATCCTTGTGGCCAGGTTTCAGAAATAAAATTTAATTAAAAGTTCAAGAAAGAGATTGTGCTATGTTCTGATATCTTACAGCAGACTGGCCAGGAAAAACACTGAAAAATTAGGCTATACATGACAAGGAATGTGGAGGAAAAAGAGGAGGCACACATAATAAAAAGATGACCCAAACTCACTACCGTGCATCTTGGACGGGGCTGGCCATCATATAGAGAAAATAATTCTTCATGACTTGGAAGTAGGGAGAAGGGGAGATGTAAAACTGATGACCAACTACCAGGAGTGTGGGCTCTAAAATGGTCAGGATGTGCTTGGTCTTGGCTATATCTTTTGTGGGTTGGGAGGGAATTTTTCCCTTTCCACCATGTTGGCCAGGTGCACTTGGGATGTTTTGCCTTCGTCAGAGCAGATTCAGGTGGGCTCTGGGGAATGGGGGTTGGAGGAGGCCAGGAGAGAGGCCATATGTTACAACTCATTAAAGTATACAGTGGATACTCTCAGATATTCCAGAACAGAGAGCGTACTGTAACACAAATGACTTTGGGACAGGACTTGAGAAGTGCTGGATAACTGAGTAAGATGGGGGTAGTTGTGGACCCCTACGATTGACATGGCAAGGAAACCACTTACCATCATTACAGTCCACCTGACCCCTCCTACATAAAAGGGATGGTTGATAAGGTCCCAGCAATGGATTTGTTGAAGGGACCTAGACAGAAAGGAAGAAGCCAGGAAAGATGATTCATCTGCAAATATCTGGAAGCTAATAAGGTGATAGGTAACTGTCAGATGGATGTGTTAAGAACAAATCATGTCAAAACAACCTGATAGTTTTCTTTGATAGGAAAACAAGCCTTGTGGATGAAGGTGAAGCAGTGGACATGGTATACCTAGACTTCAGGTAGGCATTTGAAACAGTATCACGTGACCTTATCAGTAAACTAGGGAAATGCAACCTACACGGGGCTACCACCAGGTGTGCGTGTAACTGGTTGGATAACCATTCACAGAGAGTAGTTATTAATTATTCAAAATCATGGAGTTCCACAGGGGATCAATTTTGGGGCCAGCTCTGTGCAATACCTTCATCAATGATTTAGAAAATGGCACAGAGAATATGCTTATGAAGGTTGCAGATAATACCAAGCTGGAGAGGCTGCAAGTACTTTGGAGAACAGGGTCAAAATTCAAAGTGATCTGGACAAAATGGAGAAACATTCAGAGGAAAAACAGGATGACATTCTATAAGGACAAATGCAAAAAGTACTCCACTTAGGGAGGAACAATTTCACACACACACACACACACACACACACACACACACACATACATACATTCTGGGGTATGTTAACAGGAATGTTATGGGCAAGACATGAGAAGCAATTCTTCCACTCTATTCTGCACTGATTAGGCCTCAACTGAAGTACTGCATCCAGTTCTGAGCACATTTTAGGAAAGATGTGGAGAAACTGGAGAGAGAGTCCAGAGAAGAGCAACTAAAATTATTAAAGGTATAGAAAAATATGACCTACAACAGAAGATTAAAAGAACTGATTTTGTTTAGATTGGAAAAGAGAAGACAGAGGGGACATGATAGCAGCTGTCAGGTATCTGAAAAGATCTTTCAAGGAGCATGGAGAAGCAGCAATGGACTTACCCGCAGGAAGAAGTTTAGGTTGGTCATTAGGAAAAATTTGTAACTGTCAGGATAGTTAAGTACTGGAATAAATTGCCTAGGCTGGCTGTGGAATCTCCAGCACTGGAGATGTTTAAGTATCTAACAGGGATGATAAAGATGGTTCTTGGTCCTGCCGTGAGGGCAAGGGACTGGACTAGATGACCACTTCAGGTCCCTTCCAGTTCTAGTATTCCATATTTCTATGAGGGGAGTTGGTTGAAGCCAGAGGAGATTGTAAGGTTCAGGCAATGGATCTGTGGGAGGAACATGTGAGAGAAAAGGGGGACAGAGCTAGCAAAAGCAACCCCCCTCGGGTTAATTATGAGAAAAAACAAGGTAGGGTTACCTACACCGTAAATGTTATATGCCAGATTGCCCCAGATATCCAATAGTATAATTAGAGGCTGATTAAACCTAACAGATGTCCTGCTGTCCTTTCAGCATAGTCAGAAAATGAAGACGTGGCTGAAATCTTGGAGATCTGACTTGAGGGTTTTTTGTTTGTTTGGCCAATACCTCAGAGAGGTGATGGACTTCTTTCACCATTTTCAGGTAAACTAATCATAATCAATTCATTGAACTCTTTCATATTCAAATTCAACACATTAACATGTCGTTTGAACCAGGATGCAAATTTTCTGGGACATTATAGGGGCTCTTTGGCATACTTGGCTTAATCTAATTCTTGACTCCCCCCGCCCCCTTCTGCTCTCTGATTTGCTCACCTTGATGATTTTTTTTCTGATTTGTCCACTTCGATTACTGTTTTTTGTTCTCTATGCGTTAAATATTGAGTCTGTTCCAGTACGGCTATGGTCTGAAGTGGGTGTGTCCCACAAAAGCTCACCTAATAAATTATTTTGTTAGTCTTTAAAGTGCTACTTGACTGCTTTTTTGTTTTGATAGTATATAGACTAGCATGGCTCCCTGTCTGTTACTAATCAATTCCCTGTTCTTCTTGAATGTCCTGTTGCTTGAATGTCTCATGCCTTGCATTTCCTTTCTGTTCTACTATGTTACCTTACACTCAAGCAGGAAATTACATACAAACAAAATGACCTTCCTGAAGTCTTCACCTTCATTCTCATTTTTCAACATGGTGGAACTCTACCATACATTACAATTACTGTTATTTTTCTGGATGTGCATAAGTCACAGCAATTAAACAATGGTCACCATTATTGTATTATCACAGGTCAAAATTAAAAACTAGTAATCTTTTTAAATATTAGAAATTAATTTATTATGAAAGGCACTTACGTATATGCACATACACAAGCTACAAAAATAAAACTACAGCATGTAAAATCATTAAAAACCATGAACCATTAGGCCATCTACACTTAAGAGCTTCTCATTTTTCATGTGTTTAAAAACCAGAGGTTTGATAAATGAATACATTCAGTTCAACCAAAAACAGAGAACTGATTACCACAATTTATGCCACATACAAAGAGTAACTCCCCCTGGAAACTGTACATTATGGTTAGTGGTTCAGTGAAATTTTAAAAGAAAACCAAATGCTCACACACAATTCAATATTCTTATGATTTGAGGAAGCCACAACTGCCACAATTCTTTCACATCTGTTATTAACTATGTTTCTTCCAGTCACTGACTTCATGTCCTACAAACTAATCTGATTTATTTTGTCATACTGAGGCAAATATTTTCAGTATAATGGAACATTTCCCACAGGAAGAAATACACACACACACACACACACTCAACAAAGTTGCTTTCAGTCAAAAGAAATGCTCATTTATTCTCACACAGTTTCACTCATACACAGATTAAAAACAGAATAAATTTTAGATTTGTTACTTCACAAGCAGAAAGCCTAGAATCAGTAGTTATTTCATTACTAGTAAATTGCAACGAAGACAGAATTTTACATTATCTTGAATTCTGGCATCATTAGGATTTCCATAAATTATTTTTAAAATTTATGACATAATGTAACACATAAGCCTAACAGAGAAAT
Source organism: Carettochelys insculpta (assembly GCF_033958435.1). Taxonomy (NCBI): domain Eukaryota; kingdom Metazoa; phylum Chordata; order Testudines; family Carettochelyidae; genus Carettochelys; species Carettochelys insculpta. The sequence goes on along the minus strand of NC_134142.1, from coordinate 52,860,544 downwards.
ATCTCTAAGATCTAAAGAGAGGCAAGAGAGTAGAATGAGTTAAGTCTGGAGCAGTACTGTTACTTAGATGCCCAATTACCACTCCAGGCACAGAAGTTTCTGGAAATGGGTGTGGTAGTTTTGGGCATGCTAAGCAGATTCCCTTCAGATGGGCTCCACCTTCATGGAGAGAAAGCAGTCAAAATAACTGTTATACAAAAAGGATACGTGACCCTGCTTCAGCCACAAGTGCAAAAAAACAAGTTGTCCCTTCCCTGCACCCCAACTCCACAGCATATTGCAGCCAGTTAGCAGTACTGCTAACTTTCCAACACAGGAAACTACTGAGGCTATGTCTACACTACAGCATCCAGATTTCCAAGGTGTTCTGTCAACAGAACGCAGTGCTTTTGTCAACAGCTGTACCCCACTTCCCATGAGGATTAATGCCTCTGTCCACAGAAAGCTGAGCTGGATATTCCAGAGGGCCCCTCTGTCAACAGACAGGGCTACCAGGAAGCCTTGTCTGCTGTGCTTCTGGCTGGCTTGTTCTGCCAGCAGAAAGGCTGGGCAGTCCGTCTGCTCTCTGTCAGAGCGGATCACTCTTTCAATTCGCTTGGCAGTTTGGCCACCATCTGCAGACAGAAGTTTTGTCAGAAGATATCTTCTGACAAAAACTTCTGTCACCAAATCCCTGTAATCTATATACAGCCTACAGCATTAGTTACAAGAGCAGCAAATTGGGAGACAAAATTTGTTTTAGTTTAACTGTATATATGAATGTTATTTATTTTAGCCAAACATTTTTAAATGTCTTATGCAGCACAGCTGACCAACCTTTCTGTCTTACTTAAATATGACAGGATATTATCTATATTTTGTTACTCTCAGTGCTTTTTATTTATTTTACTTTTTTTGTAACAGGTTTTGTTATATCTATCCTTCACACAGTTTAGTTACCTCATGATGAGCAAACTTTTTCTTTCAGGTTCCACTTTTTGTCCCTGAAATTAGTAGGGCCCCCAACCTGTCCAATGTAATCCAGATAAAAATTTCTGTCCATGCTCCTACGGAAAAAAATCCTCTTTGGCACGTGTAAGAAAATAAGTACATACAGAATGTAAAAACTTTAATCAGTAAACCAATGTGAATACACATAAATACAGTAACATTTAACATTTTTAATTAGATGGATGAGCCTAAGACCAAGCAGCCAATTGTGCTGCACCCCTTTACAAAAATTCATGCCCTCCAAGGGCATGCCCACCCCCCAACTTTGCACATCCCTGAGTTAGTTAATCCTACCCCACACTCAGACCTCACCCTCACCTACACCTGTACAACACTGCCAGTCCAAACTCTGCACCCCATCTCTATCCTGTTCCCCAGCAACCTCCTCACACAAATTAAACCATTTTGGCCCAACCCCAAAGCCTAGAGGTTCCAAAATATCTACTTGTTAATCTGGCCTGTGGGAAGCCTGAAGCTTTGGCCTCCATTTCTCTGTCCCCCCCACCCCACCCCCACGGGACTGGAAAGTGAGGTGTCTCAGCCAGGGGCCAGATCAGTAAGGATTAATGTTTTTTTCTCACCTTCATGTGGCCCCCAACTGTTTTGTCTGTGACCTCACCAACCCAAAAAAGTTTCCCCACCCTTCCATAAATAAAGACAATGTTGAAACCTTTTGTTTTGAACATAAAATTAAAACTTCATTTTAAATTAAGTTTTCATACATCATGTTGGTTTACCAGTAAGATCAAAATATATGCCACATTATGTTACAGCTGTGTTGATATTTTTATGCTCCAGTAGCCCAATATGAATAATTTAGTATTTAAAGTATTTATAGATAACTAAATGCATTTTGTAATCGTGGATGGTCGGCTGGTGGACCACAGAAAGGTTTGCCTTCAGTGAGGTAAGCTGTGGGCCAAAAAGTTTGAGAAGCACTGCTACAGGGACACTATCAGTCCCACCCATTTTAGATCCCCTAAGTACCAAACTTAATCAAGTTAGCCAAATCAATGTCTAATGTACTTTTCCATCATTTTCTAACTAGCTGTGCTTCAGGCTTCAAAAACTAATGACCAGCTCGTCATGGGTGAGATCATCATGTGACCCTACAACTAAAACAAACATGTCATTGCAATAGAGAACTATGGTTTAGAACAAAAATGCACTACCAGAAACATTTAACTACATTTCACATTTGATGCAGTTTTGTTTTTTTAATTTTGTAAGATTTCTCACAAGTTCTGCAAGACTGTAAGCTACACGTTAAGAAAGAAGGTGTGGAAAGAAATTGTAGAGTGAGGCAGGCTGAGTATTTTTTCTGTATTGCAACAAATACCCTACACAATGAGTTTTAAACCAGGATTAAACGGAGAGTACAAATAAATGTAAAAATGTATTTGGAAAGGAAATTGGTTAGAAGAGCAAAATCTAATAGAGCAATTGAGGGACAAAGAACAAGTTTGAATGGTAGCAAAATGCAATATTTTTATTTATTTATTTATATAAAAACTTGCAAATATGAAATTATATTTTTGAATTACACTGGTCTGAAATCATGTGCATAGTAAAAATGAACTTGTATTCCAAAGACTGTTCCTTGAAGAAACAAATAGATACTGCAACATTAAATCCCAAAACAAATACCTTCTACATTTGCATAACATTCATCCACAATTATTTCAAAATATATATTTTACTTATGCAGGAGCCTAGGCACATGTTAAAATTTTAAATTTACTATGTAAGCCAAAACAAGCTAGAAGTTTTAGCCCTCTCCCCATAAGAAAGTAGAAAGAAACTGTACAAACTCCAATACAAGATTCAGAGAACTTCTGTTTAAGGTAGGAAGCATTTTGTATTTTTTTCACTGTATCCATCCCTTCACTAGACCCCTATATGGCAGTCTCAAACTACTCCGTTTTTCTTTACACATCATCACCTTCCAAAGAGCAAACAAAAGCAGAGTGTAATGCTGGTTAATATTTTTTTCATAAAGAGCAACTGTGCCTATATGTAGGATCACTATTTCACATAACATCAAAGAAACAATTTTAGCATTATAAAACCATTTGATTTGAAAATATAAAAAAAATTATATGCTGTTTGTTACTATAGGTTTACACGCGTAGGTTTATTTTTTCAATAAATGTATACACTATGAAGGGGGCTTTCGTGAGGTCAGACTTAAAACACAGTTGTCTCAGTCCAACCAGGGGACCACCTGTTTCATTGATAAAATGCTGAAGATTGATCATATATCAACAAAACAGGTGGTCCTGTATCATATATATGATACAGAGATTATAGAATCAGAAATTTAGATTTGGAAAGGATCTCAGCAGATCATCTAACCCAGTCGCCTGCACTGAGGCAGGACCACATATACTTAAATCATAGTCACAAGTGTTTGCCTAAACCAAGGGGTCACCAAACTTTTGGAGGCGGAGATCTAAAATTTGACCTTTTGACCTCTATGTATGGTCCAAGTGCCAGTGATCCTTTATAAAGTCACTCATAGTCCTACTTACAACAGCTTCATTTATAAAGATGCAGAGCTTTACCATTTCAGTCTTAAAAAAAAATCTGAAAGGAGATTTAAAGTATCTAAAAATGTCTGGGATTTTAATACAGGTTTAATGTCTCTTAGCCCAGATTCCCTGGTCCAGCAGCTTCCATAGCTCAGCTGGTCTGGCATGCAGCCCCACAGACTGGGTGTGGAGCTGCTGTTAGCCCTGGGCAGGGAGCCCCAGTGGCCAGGAGCAGAGAGCTACTGCCAGCCCCGGTCAGGGAGCTGCTGCCAACCAGGAGCTCAGAGCTGCTGCAGTACCTGAGCAGGACACACCACTGGCTGGGGAAGGGACTAGTGACAATGCTTCAGGATCATAAGTGCCCCCCCACCTTCTCCTTCCCCCTCCTGCCAAGATCACCTCACTCTTCTACATCCCCTTCTGCCCACACCCTCCTCACCCATCCCACTCCTGCACAGACCCCCATCCTCAGCCTGTTCCTGCACCCTCTGCCCACCCAGATCTCTGACCTCCAGTCTACTCCTGAATCCCCCACCCATTTGGGATTGATCTTCCATGGCTATGTTTTGCACATATGTGAAATGCTGCTTTCCAGGGTCAATGTTGACCTTGGAACTCCTCACAAATGGTGAGGATTAAGGAAGGTCAATGGGGGACAAGCTACCGTTGATCTTCTTCCATGAGGACAGCCATGAAAGACTGCTGATAAGTCAATTTTAGCTACACCAGTTATCAGCAATCAGCTACTGTATCTAATATATACATAGTCTTAGTCTGTTCCTGCACCCTCCCTTCTGGACAGAACCCACACACCCACCCCCAGCCCATGGGAAAGGGAGAGAGAAACCAACCTACGGCAGATTCTGCAGAGCTCTGCAATGGTAGCTCTGGCCCAGCCCTATGGCAGGGGCTAGCACTTCAGGGGCTGCCACAGTAGAGCTCTGGTCTCAGCCCCGCACTGCAGTGGAGGCTCCAGGGGGCAGTCCAGCCCCAGCCCCAGTTCTGCACCATGGAGAGGGCTCCAGGGGAGCTCCAGTTCCAGCCCTGCTCTGCTGAGAGGGCTCTGGTCTCAGCCCCTTGGTATGGTGATGACTCCGGGGGGGCCTTTGCCCCAGCACCGCCCTCCCATGCTACATGAGGAGGGGAAGGAGGATGAGGCTGAGCTCCCACCACGTATCATTAAAAATCAGCTTGCGTGCCAACAGTGGCATGCATGTTGGCGGTTGCAGATCCCGGTCTGAACTGTTCTTAAAAACCTCCAATGACAAGTATTCCACAGCCTTTCTTGAAAGCCTATTCCAGTACTTAACTATCCTTTCAGTCAGAATTACGTTCTAATATCTAACCTAACTCTCACTGCTGCAGGGTAAGCTAGTCACCTCTCTATACCTTCAGTGGACAGGTTTTTTTTTTTTTTTTTTTTTTTTTCTTCTCAAATCTTCACCCACCAGTCAGCTTTTCTAAGGCCTTTGTCATTTTCACTGTTTTTCTCTGGACTCTCTAACTGTTCACATCATTCCTAAAATAGGACACTCAAAACAAGGAGTGTTAAAATGGTTACCCAGTAGCGGCTGAAGCAGTCCCCTGCCTACCCCAAGCAAGGGGTTGCTCCAGCTGCACAGAGCCACTGCAGGCAAAGGTGCACAAGCCTGGTCAGAGTGTTCCCCACATGCAGCAGCAGGAAGCGGGGCGTGGCTAGAAAGACACAAACACATATCAGCTATTACTTAACCTACGATACTCTACGTACTTATACACTGACACCTTGAAAGGATACTGGAACACCTTATTTGAAAATCAAAGTTAGGCTAATCGATCTATGATTCCCCTGGTCCTCTTTGTTCCCCTTTTAAAGACAGGTACAATGTTTGCCCTTCTCCAGTCCACTGGGACCTCACTCATCCCACATCAGTTCTTAAAGAAACTTGCTAATCATTATGAGCTTGCTTCAGCTAGTTCGTAAATACCCGAACATCAATTTCATCAGGCAGATGGCCTGCTAAAGAGAAAATGTATGATGCATCCTGATCCTACTGCTACTGATCATTCTCCAGATTTGACATATTACAAACACAATTTTTGAATTACTATTTTCAAGCACACTTTTTTTTTGCAGTTTTACAGAAAGCTCTCTCTGATATCAGTATGTCCATTAAACTAACCTTGAAGTTTCAAGATGAAGTGCATTGAGAAAATTTGAGTTTCAGCTAAAAACTTGTCCACTAAGGCACGGTGTACATAAAGTAAGCTTTGACCTCCAAAATGAAAATCATCCTCAGGGCACCTCATAGCTGGGAATCTAATAAGCATGTACTGGGTAGTCTATTATTGGAGAACGTCAGTCTCTCAGTGACAAGGAAGCAGATGTTGTTCCCACTGAGACAGCAGTTTTCCCCACCAGTGTTCAAGAAACCATTTCCTAGTGCTGACGGTTTTGCAAGTTAGAATATGTATTTCTGAACCTACTTTTTTGGACAAGGCTATTGAGAAAGTTGAGTAAGGGCTGCTTTTATACCTCTCTGTGTTATTAGGTAACAGTCAGAATCAGAAATCATTTTTACCCATCTTAATGTATAAATCTCTTACGGCAACAAACAAAGGGCAAGTTACTCTGCTCATTCTGTCACCTGCCAATTACCTTCAGTTCCATTCACTAACAGTAACAGAGAGGTAGCTGTGTTAATTTGTACTCCAACAGAACAAAGCAGCAGAAATGTAGTACTTTAAAGACTAACAAAATGATTTATTCGGTGATGAGCTTTTGTGGGACAGACCCACTTGATCTGATGAAGTGGGTCTTTCCCACGAAAGCTCATCATCTAATAAATTAATTTGTTAGTCTTTAAAGTGATATATTTCTGCTGCTTTGCTCACTAATAGGTTATTGATCTACACCGATTCTGAATGACAGGTAAAAACCATAATGCTTTGCGGTTCCCTTCCAGAGGTAGGGCCAGTATACACCTGCACTCATGGGAGCTTCAAAATTCTATCACCTTTCATTCTGGCATATGGAAATCCACTGAAGTAATATATTTCCTCTCAAAGTCATGGGAGACAGGAGAGATTCCAGAAGACTGGAAGAGGGCAAATATAGTACCCATCTACAAAAAGGGGAATAAGAACAACCCAGGAAATTACAGGCCAGTCATCTTAACTTCTGTGCCAGGAAAGGTAAGGTAGTTAAGGAAGTCATCTGCAAGCACTTGGAAGGCAGTAAAGTGATAGGGAACAGCCAGCATGGTTTTGTAAAAAACAAATCATGTCAAACCAACCTGATAGCTTTTTTTGACACGATAACGAGACTCGTATATAAGGGAGAAGCAGTGGATGTGGTATACCTAGACTTTAGTAAAGCATTTGATACAGTCTCGCATAACATTCTTATTGACAAACTAGGCAAGTCCAACTTAAATGGGGCTGCAATAAGGTGGGTGCATAACTGGCTGGCTAATCATACCCAGAGAGTAGTAGTTAATGGTGCTCAATCCTGCTGGAAAAGCATAACAAGTGGGGTTCCGCAGGGGTGTGTTTTGGGACCGGTTCTGTTCAATATTTTCATTAATGATTTGGATATTGGCATAGAAAGTACGCTTATTAAGTTTGCAGATGATACCAAGCTGGGAGGGGTTGCAACTACCTTGGAGGATAGGGTCATAATTCAGAATGATCTAGATAAATTGGAGAAATGGTCTGAAGTAAACAGGATGAAGTTTAATAAAGATAAATGTAAGGTGCTGCACTTAGGAAGGAATAATCTGTTTCACACATACAGAATGGGAAAAGACTGTCTAGGAAGGAGTACAGCAGAAAGGGACCTAGGAGTTCTAGTAGATCACAAGTTAAATATGAGTCAACAGTGTGATGCTGTTGCAAAAAAAGCAAACATGATTCTGGGATGCATTAGCAGGTGTGTTGTGAACAAGACACGAGAAATCATTCTACTGCTCTACTCTGCGCTGGTTAGACCTCAGCTGGAATATTGTGTCCAGTTCTGGGCACCCCAATTCAAGAAAGATGTGGAGAAATTAGAGAAGGTCCAGAGAAGAGCAACTAGAATGATAAAAGGTCTGGAGAACATGACTTATGAAGAAAGACTGAAAGAATTGGGCTTGTTTAGCTTGGAAAAAAGAAGATTGAGGGGGGACATGATAGCGGTTTTCAGATATCTTAAAGGGTGTCATAAGGAGGAGGGAGAAAACTTGTTCTTCTTGGCCTCTGAGGAGAGAACAAGAGGAAATGGACTTAAGCTGCAGCAAGGGAAGTTTAGGTTGGACATTAGGAAAAAGTTCCTAACTGTCAGGGTGGTCAAGTACTGGAATAAGTTGCCAAGGGAGGTTGGGAATCTCCCTCGCTGGAGATATTTAAGAACAGATTAGATAGATGTCTATCAGGGATGGTGTAGATAGTGGTCGGTCCTGCCGTCGGGGCAGGGGACTGGACTCAATGGCCTCTCGAGGCCCCTTCCGGTCCCAGTGTTCTATGATTCTATATGTCATCTCTCTTTGGTCACAACATTGGGTGGTCTCCAATTTCCCACTAGCTGATTTAGACCAAGGTTCAGATTTAAGCAAACTGAATGATAGTCCAGGAAAAACAAAGATGGAACTCATAATTTGCTGGAAGGCAAAGAGAAACACTTGGAAATGATGGAAGAGGTGATGTCTGTCAAAAATTACTGAAAAAGTAATTCCATCCCTTTCTCAAATAAGTACACAACCTATGGCTCTTCAGGTTCCTTGACTGCTCCTGGAGTCCCACAATATAATCATAGAAAGAAGCATCTTTTCCATCTCCATTTGGTTAGTTGATTGTGACAACTTCTCTTCTCGGTGTCATTCATACATTTATGACCTACTGTTAACGTAAAGCTACTCTGAACATGACTGAGGCTTTGTCTACACTACAGAGATGCGTTGCTAAAAGTTGGGCAGTGCAAATGCCGTCTGTTGGCACATCTGCCAAAAAAAATACTTCCAGCCTTTGAGTGGGGCTTGAGCCACACTACTGCGGAAGGTCAACATGCTCAAGGTCGATCTTCCTGGCTTTCATTTTGTGCATGCAAGAAACGGCATTTTCTGGGATCAAAGTCAACCCTGGAACTCCTCGGAAGTGATGAGGATTAAGGAAGGTCAACAGGAGAAACACTGAAGTCCACTGCTGATAAGTCAATTTTACCTATGCAACTGGCATAGTTAAAATTGTGTCCGACTTCCATGTCTAGTGGAGACTTAGGCTAGGGTTTGTGGAGTAGGCAGGAGAACACACCTGCCAGCAACATGCTGTTTACACTGCCACTTGCTGAGACAAAACTTTTGCCTTTAGGGGTTGGGGACTTAAGCACCTCTGAACAACAAAATATTTGTCATTTAACTGACAGTGCAGACAAAGCCTTTATATTCAGCTAGGACTAAACACAATTGATCACTTGTTTATCTGTCAGCTGCAGAGAACAAGCCACTAACAATTGTTCTTATACCACAACAGCCCTATACTCTGCCTTTAGGTGCAATTCAGGGTTTAACTTGGATCCTAGCAATCTGAAGGAGCACTTTATTCGCTCACAGTAGCTGACACAAGTTTACCATTACTCATTGGATTCAAATACCTGGGGACTCAAAGTAAGGCATTCCCTGTATGGACCTGATGTTGAGCTTTAAGACATTCAAGAAATATGTTTTAGTTTTATTTTTGTTAAGGGGTTTACTAACTGTCATTTTTGTGCAGGTGTTAACAGTATGCTCAATGAATGTATTTTCAAGTAAAATATTTAAATCCTTGAGTTTGTCCTCTAGGTCTGTCTTAATTAAAAGACAATTTTTGTATTTTGCTGTGCATTAATTGTTCTTGGTCAGTTAGCTAGGGCTAAGAAACAGGAGTTTTGCACCTTTCACTACTGAAAAGCCCAGCAGACAGTCTCATCCAGTTATACATCATGGTAAGTCTAGCATACACAGACATTGCTGAATATTTTATCAAAAGGAAAGAATGAGAGCAGGAAAAAAAAAAAAAAAAAAAAGATGAAAGAAGGCAAGAAACTACTGCAAGACCCCTTACTTTTCACTACTAATTTAATTTTTTATTTTAGCATTGCCTCTATAACCCCGTGTAAAAATCATACTACAGGATAAGTATTTGACTACTATTTAAAACAGTGTTCCTTAACCTTTGAAACCACCAAATACCACATAATATTTTTGTGCTGAAAACCTGTGAAAATTTTCTTCAAAACATTTTTTGTCATACCAACAAAAACAAAACAGCAACATATACAGCAAAACCAAAATGAACTATTTTAACCAGGTATCATGACAATGGAGTAGTAACATTGTATCTGTTTTTACTAACAGAAAATATATACTGTCAGTGTAAGTTTTAGACTCTCACTGCACATCTGCAATTTGTCCACAGAACAGCAGTGTTCCACGGAACATAGTTTAAGAAACACTGATTTAAAATATCTTCCAATTTAAACGTCTAAATTCAGAACTGTCTCTTTCCAGTTAACATTTCCATTTTTGAGGTTTACAGTATGGTTTGACATGTTCATGCAGGTAGCATCTTTTTTTTATTCTTTTACACAAGCACATGCATTTTCAATGCATCTTGCAAGAGCAGTTGGCCACAAAGTCTTCATGCATGTCATACTATTTAAAAGCATTCTTCTGCAATGCTTTTGCCTTTACCTAGTGGTCTAAAAGATTTGAGAGATGACAAAGCCACTAGCAATATAAACATATTCCCCCTAGAAACAGATTTTTTCTAAGCATGATATATTTAAAATACCTAGCTAACTTGTTCTAAGCTATTCATACTTATTAATTTACAGCTACATTTGAGCTTCCCTTAAAAATGTTCTGCAGCCGTATATTCATGTCCTACTTTTATATGTCTTTGCTGATTGACTGCATTGGCCCTTAGGGAGCCTCTTCGTACACAACACACCAAATTCAACTCCACTATATTGCTTCACCAGCTTCAATAACGTTGGGACTGCTTACCTCCAGGTTGAATATAACCCACTTAAAAAAAGCATACATCTAACAGACTTCATAAGAAAGAGCTGGTGTTATTTTACTTCTAAGAATTGAAACACTGGGTGTTTTCTTTCATCACTTATGTAAATCTTCCTTTTCCTACCACATCTACTATAAAATTTAAAAATGCTAAATGCAAATTGTGTCATTTTTGCTTCCAAATATAAATATGAATTCACTTAAGAAGCATTTGAGGACACCATGCTTGGTAGTGGTGATCCTTCCTCCCTCCCTCCCACCTCCCCCAGCAGTCAAGTTTAGCCTGGGTATGCCAACAAATTGTATTAGTCTCATTTTGATTGATTCTTCTCTTAGCCAGCAGTGCAGGCAATAATGCTGCCTTTTTTTTTTTTTTTTTTTTTTTTTTTTAGGGGAGGGGGAAGAGTTTGGATCTTAATACTATTGTCCATATTACAAATGTACAGTCTGTGCCTCTACAAAGATCCCAAAAGATATTTCTGGGTATTTTATTCTCTTTTCCCACCATGTCTTAGGGTAGCATTCCACTAAGTTCTATTCATTATTGTTCCCTCTCACAGTAAGCAATTTTTGCTCTCCTACAGGTTAGCTGAGATTTGAACATGAATCAAAGCAGGCTATCTGCTTGAAGCATTCCATAGTTGAAGGAATTTATTTACCTGTCATCCAAAGGTCTGCATCTGGATTTGCACGTGACAGTGTTAAAATGTTTCCCTTCTCCACTCAGCTCGATCTCTTCAGACCTCTTCCATGAATCCAGCCCGTTCATATGACCGCCCAACAACCATAACTTCTAAACTGAATTAAGACTCAGGTGTACATGTAGCTAAAATCTAAAAACACAAAAAAGCTACATCTAACTTCATACCTGTTTGGTAACGCTAACAAACAGGGTACATATCAGTCCTCTTATTCAAATGTGCTATATTACAAATAGTTTTCAAACAGCTACCGGACAGCCTCTTTCCCCAGTAGCTGCCACACCTGTAAACTTGTAAACCTAAACTACTTGTCCTCCCTCACTTGGTATGATTAGTCATGGTTGAATAGCAGGGAAATTAATGGAGAGTCCCCCATTTTAGAGAGCCCTTCTCCAAATGATCTAACAGAATGAATCTGGCGACCTGTAGCGTATGCTGCAAGTCTTCTCTTCTCTCATGAATCTACCTAAGCATAGCAAAGTTATTACATTTTAGGAGCTATTTGTGAAATAATCTGGTTTTTTTTTTTAAACAAACAGTCTATTAAGTAAACCAAATACTTTCAAAAAAGTAGGATGCACAAAATAAATAAGATTATCAATTGTTTAAGAACCCTAAAAACAGAGAGCATAATGCAGGAGAGATTTTGAACCTCTAAGTTTGCCTTTTTTTTGTTTGTTTGAACTGGGATACTTTATTGTAGTTTTAATCAGTTGCATATTTCATTTTATACTTGGATGGCCTTCAAGAATGAGACTAGATTCTGACTGAGAAAAAGCCTATGCTTCCTGTACAAAAACTATTCAGAGCTACTTGTAAAGATTAGATTTTAATTGTTTAGTTAACAGACCACAGTAGCTGGTCAATACAAGTCAAAATTAATGTTATGTATGTAAATAAGTGCAGTAATATTTACAGTGGTAGGTATAACTAAGCATCTCAGCAGTAATTGCAAATGCATTAGGGAAAGTAATTTTCTACCTTTCTTCCACCTGAAGACACCTAAGACTATTCAAAGAGAGGCATAGGATCCCTTTGCAGATCTCAGATATAGTTGACAGACCACCATAGGTCTGTGGACCACAGGTTGACTTTCTTCTAATGCACTTTCACTTGAGCATCACTTAATACCAGGAGGAATGTAAAAGACAACACCTAAAACTACTCAACTTCAGTACAAACCAATGCAGGACAATTTTCCTGCATATATGCATCAGAAGACCACAGTGCTTCATTTGGTTTTGTACCAGTATCAGTGACAAATAATGTGCACATTTTTGGAAAGTGTCAATCTCAGGTGCAGCATCCCCATACAACTTTTTGGGAAGATCAGCATAAAAGCAAAATGGCCATTTAAAAAGAACACTAAATTTGAACTTAGGAGGTCAATATTGTTTAGCACATTGCCAACGCTTCCACTGTTTACTGGGCTCTCAGAAAACTTTTAGCAGTAAATCAGAGCTAAATACCACCACAGAACACAAAGAGCCAGGACTGGTGGGTGCAAACCTTTATGGAACTATGGGAACCTTGGTCGCATCCATTCTGAGTGGTTGTCCAGCCAACTAAAATCATGCCAGATTAAGGATGTTGCCAGACAAGAGTGTTCCAGATAAGAGAGGTTCACCCTGTAGTAGGTTTTCTCCAAATACCAAGTGACATTGTAGGCCAGTAGATTTCATCTTTAATTCTGAATTTCTGTTAGTAAGTAATTAACCTATGAATTTTTAAGTCCAAATGATCACCTTTCATTGTAGGTAAGCCACAATATTTACCTGGAAAAGTTAATATTTGCATATGCAATTTGAGAATATAAATTGCAAACAAGAACAGTAAGTAGAGGCAAGCAAAATCTTATACTTCAAAGCACTAGCTGCTCACCATGTAAAGCAGTACAAATTTTATATTTGCACAGCATGGTACAAGTGGCTCTTTCATGCAAGGGGAGACTTGAGGCAATTGACGTTATGGGGTTAATTCCAGTTCAGACCATGCCAAAGTGACCAAGAAAAACAAACAAATGGGTGGATCAAAGCCCAGAGCGAGTAAAAAGATACTGCTCTTGAATAGCAAGTTTGGAAAAATGTTAATGTTGAAGAAAAATTAGACACCTCTTACAACAAACTTATTTAAAGGCTGCTCTTCTATTCCCTCCAACTTCCTTGAAACTATTTTGCAGGTGTGAATACAGCTACAAAATTCAATTAGGTTTATGTTTCACAAATATTTTCTATTTTGAGTGTGATAGTAAGGTGTTTTTAATTCAATGGGGAACATGTGTCAGTCATAAACCGAAGTCATCACTACAGTAATTTGTTTTCTTAATTGTGGAATAAATACTATAACCAATTACCATAAAAAGTGAAAGAACATCTTTATCACATTAGCATGACAACTTTTTTATTCATTATTATAAATCCCTTTTTACTTTGAGGAAAAAAAACATTGTGATTCCATTTTTGCGTGACTCAGTCCTCAAATCACAATGTATAAGGGAAAAAAAAACCAGTTCCTTTTATTTTAATTCTCAAATCAAAAAAGAAGTTTTGCACTTTTCAATATATTATCTAAAAATACAAAGCTGTCCAAATAGCACCATGTAGTAAAACAAGGAAGTACAGCTACCTCTGAAAAGGAACAGAGGCACTGGTAGCTATGATCAAAAATTAGGTTTATTTATTAAATGCTAACTAACTGACCTGTGTGTGAAGGTCTTTATGAAATTTTAAACTCACCATAAATCCTTACTTTATTATTTTAAATGTGAAATACATTTTGTGATCATTTACATGGCTGACCAGCTTCACATTCAGTTAACTTTGTAGCAACCTTCCTTCTGCCAAAATAACTGCAATGGATTCTTGGGAGTGAGGTTAATTTTAATATGAATTTACATACAGGAGTCTTATCCCATCTGAAAAAGAGACATGTCTATAAGGGCCATCTTCTGATTCTTTTGGTCCATTACTGGAACACTCTGGGCTCCAAATAAAATCAGACTAAAGCTACTTAAATCCTACAAAAGAGCAATACCCCCTCCACACTCACTCTCCAAAAATATGCTAAGTTTTTGGTGAAAAGCATGAAGTATTCAAGTACAGTTTCAGACCACTAGCTACAGATAAAAAAACAATGACTAATTGAACACATGCAGTCAGATTAAAATATTCAACTGTGTTTGTCTGTACACAAAACTAAAACTGTGTCTAAAAGTGCGCCTACACTAGTCGGCTACTTTGAAGTAGCTGGCATGTCAAAATACCACGCGTCACATCTACACGCGCCGTGTGCTATTTAGACACTGAAATCGAAGTTAGGCGGTGAGACGTCGAAATCGCTATTCCCATCCAAATATGGGAATAGCGCCCTACTTTGATGTTCAACATCAAAGTAGGGCATGCGTAGACGATCCGCATCCTGCTACTTCAAAACAGCGGGGTCCTCCATGGCAGCCATCAGCTGAGGGGTTGAGACACACTCTGTCCAGCCCCTGCGGGGCTCTGTGGTCACCCCGTGCAGCAGCCCTTAGCCCAGGGCTTCTGGCTGCTGCTGCTGCAGCTGGGGGTCCATGCTGCATGCACAGGGTCTGCAACCAGTTGTCAGCTCTGTGGATCTTGTGCTGTGCAAGGCAAGTGTGTCTGGGAGGGGCCCTTTAAGAGAGCGGCTTGGGGCTTTGCTGGCCCCTTATTTCGACGGGGAGTGCTTGTGTGTGTGGACGCTCCACATTTCCTTCCAGGGCGGCTCCTTTCAATGTTCCCCCGTCACTACTTTGACGTTGAACATCGATGGCACCAGCCCTGGAGGACATAGACGATACATGTCGAAGTAGCCAATTTCAATGTCCTTACTTCGAAATAGGCTACTTTGACGTAGTGTGCTAGTGTAGAAGTAGCCTAAGTGTTCAGCAACCAAAGGAATGTGTCAGTTCAGTTATATCCAATGCCGAAACATTTAGGGTGCATCTACACTAGGGACGAACTTCAAAGTTACGTGCTACTTCGTAGGAGCCTGTAGAGAGTCTATGCGTTTTCCCTTACTTTGAAGTTAACTTTGAAGTAAGGGAGCCCCACTTTGAGGTCCCTGTCCCTACTCCATTCCTGGGAAGGGAGTAGTGCCCTACTTCAAAAGTTTAACTTCAAAATCGGGTGCATGTAGATGCTCAACTTCAAAGTCTATTATGTCGAAGTTGTACTTTGAAGTAAGCAACTTCAAAGTTATTTTTGTAGTGCAGACACAGCCTAAGTCTCCAAGAGGGAGGGAGAGCTTCATTATGCCCCGAATTATGAAGATATAAATATTCGTTCATTTCATTTATATAAAATCACAGAACCACCCAGTGATCACCAGACAGCTGCAACAATTCAGTCAAAAACCCTAGCCTGGGCACACCTAGATATAATCCCCTGGGCAAGGAATAGGAGAAAGTGGCATATAGCAAGCATACACATGAGAACCCTCAGCCATCTACTTCAGGCAGCTTTATAGACCCTTTCTACCCTTCAAGGACCAACACCAAAGCACGTACAGCATACCAATGAATTGCACGCAGGACAAAATAACAGACGTAGATACAAAAAATCATCCCAATAAAGACAAAACAGAAAACAGAACAAAAAGATACCAGAAAACGAGGAATCTAACACAATACTAGACATCTATATATTTTAAGATATCACACAATACAGTTTTTAGGGGGAAGTTGATAGCAACTCCAGTATTTAGACAGACTTACAATTACGAAAGATTCTTGCAATATTTTTTCCTCCAGATTATCTAACAGAGTGATATCAGACTGAGGCTTGCAAGCTGCATGTAGCTCTAACATGTCTCCTTCTGCTCTTTGGTGAATATATTAAAACATTACGATTTAATTATCAAGTAAACTAAGTTATTAATCAATCACATTTTTACTATGCTGTTAACCAGTTGTAGTTGATAAAATATAAGTCTCACAGCAAAATAGCTAAACTAAATATTTTCCCAACATACTACTTTAATATGAACATACAGTATTACTGTAAATGAAACAATGAACTCATATTCTTGTGGTTCTTTTTGTGTAATGTCGATTGCTAATTTGGCTTCTGAAGCATTGAAATCCAAGTATCACTGGGCTAACACTTCAGCTCTCTGCAGTAGGCCAGGCTCCTCCTACAACTAGCCTTCTTGGGAGGGGGGCACCCCACACAGGGCAAGAATTCCCTCTGCTCTTTCAGAGATGTGATCTGAGCTTCCACTGATATCGGTGGACTATTTCCATTTCAGAACCACCACCTACCACTGCTGCCAGATTTTTTACATATGCATATGATAGATCTTTAATTACCTAAACATACTGTTCTTTCTGTAGGACCTCTGCTCTCTATTCAGTGCACAGCTAGACACACAAGGTGGCATAATTAAAGCTCTGACAGTGGTAAATATGGACTGTTCTAATTTTCAGTGACAGTCTTTATAGTTTAACTCTTTGAAGGTACTTTTATTGCATGTGAGAAATATGTTCAGATTTATATTTAATAAATCAATAGAAAGTACTATATATACGCACACAGTATTATCAAGCTAGCAGTACGGTAGAACTTAACATTTTGCATATTGTGACTGATTTCTCACCCAGAGGTGTCCCGTTAATATTCAGTTTTCAAATTAAAGTTTCCTGTCCAGTGCACAAGACAAAACTTAGACGCTAAGAATGGAGCACCGTGAGAGAGTCAGGTAGGAAGAAAAACAGCAGTAGGACACAGTGCAAATCAAGACGACAATCTAAAAATTTCTTCCTGAGGACCTGCAGAAGTAGAACACAAGGTATGTCTAAATAAAGGTATTTTGGGGGAGAAAGAACAGAAAAAATGACAGCGACTCCGTCTGAATAGTATAGGTAAGCATTATGTAATCGGGATGCCCTAATGTTTTGGGAATTTCTCCTTAGCACCAATATCTCACTATAACCAGAATTAATTCATAGATGTTGTTGGCAGCCACTCATCTGCAGTGTGAGACAGACAGTTACCTGGATGTTCGGAGTCACTTAACAATACTCTCTTGAAATCATGCTTCTTCAACTGAGGGGCTGGCCACCCTGGAGAAGTTTTGTTTGCCTGGCTTATTGTGGATGGGATTAATTTACCTTGGAGATAATGGTAGTCTCATCTGTTATGAACAGAGAAGAAATATCCACAAAATGGATGGATTCCAGGATTTATAATCCTTCTAGAAGGGATTATAAATCCTTGAATAATACCTTGAAAGGTGTAGCATTGTTTTTGGACTTCTCATATTAATAACATCACCTTATCCAGCCTTAACTCCAAGTAACTTTCTGCTAAAATGCTTGATTGCAGCCAGACCGAGCTTAGCTTTAATAACCACTTTCCATTAGAAAGACCCATTTTGTTCCTGAAGAAACAGGTATTATCTGTAATTGATCTGGCAGAGAATCCTAATGTTGATAGAATCTTATGCTTAGATGCTCCTCCATCTAGAGGCTTTTTATTCTTTTTTGAAAAGCTATCCATCAGTATACTTGTCCAGCTCGGAACAAATCTGGCAAACTGACAGAACTGGTAAGACCCTTAGAGCTGCACCCACCGTTATGCAGCTTATTTACCACTTACCTCTTTTTACAGTCGTTGGGACAGAACACCCTGTTCCAGAAGGAGAGGGGTTCCTTTTATGAGCCATGAAACTGCATCCACCTTCAGAAGAACAGAAATGGCCACTTTACTCTGATGTATATGATAATATGTGAACCTGTTCCTAATTGTTCTGTTTTCTACCTGTTAATACAACACCTAGCACAGTAACATTGCAATCCCAAACTTGGATTTGTCTCACTTCCCCTTTTGTCTTCCTCATCCAGATTCCTTCACGGAAGTGTCAGTCCTCTCTTAAAATGAGTCTCCTCCTCTGTAAGTGTCTTATGAATTGACCCTGTCTTCAGGAAATAGAAGCACCATCTGCCATATCTCTTGTGTCTGGAATTTTTTCTTCTTTCGGGTGGGGCAGTACTTGAGAGTCACTAGATCGTTTGTATAGGAAAACAGCTGTTTGGAACCTTTTAATTCATTAAAATATTTCTGGAATAACCCCGACTTTGGATGTGATCCTAGAGTAATTTAGGTGGGAGACTGTAAAGGAATCCATTGAAAAATTATTTAGGCTTCTCTGATTTGTGCACATGGACATTTTTTCCCCATCCTATACTCATCCCTATGCAAAATGGGAGAGCAGTTTTCTAGCTGACTATAAGAGACTGCAGGACGCAGACCCAAAATTTTAAAATATCATCTTTTTTGAACATTTTGGATATTTTTTAAATATATGAAGGATTACACTGAAAAAAAAAACAAATTAAGAATCCTCCATGCCATCTTGGAACACTTGGTTAATATAAGATTGGAGGGGGGTTCTTGACATTAAATATAATGCACAAGCTTTTTTGCAGCTACAAATTCTTCAGATCTACCATTTAAAAATATGAAAATCTGTTTCGAAAGTTGTAAGAAGATGCAACTAAGAGCCTATGTAACATATTCAGCCTGCAATTGCATTTTTAACCAGTGAAAGTATAGGGTTTGAAAAGGGTCTGTCATCATTAACTGTTAGTGCACCAGAGGGAGTCTGTACAATAAAAGTATCAGCCTTGAACTATAAAATTACTAATCCCAGTAATACACTACATTAAACATGCCATTTAAGTGCTATGCCAACTTAAACTACCACATATGGCATATCTCTCTCATTATCACAGTTTGTGTTTTCATAGGCAGAGCTGCTCTAGTTTTTAAACATGTCAAAAATCCCCATTCTATCAGAAAACATGATAGGACTATGAAACAGATTTTAGGCAGAAAATGCCACCCTCCACAAAAGCTCTAGGTCAATGTTGCATTTTTAATATGCAACAGATGAAGTCAGAGGTGCCAATAAACTAGTTTAAATGTCAAAATAAACCTTAACCTTTTCCTATCTTGCCGGCTTGTTGGGGAATGAGGGGTATAGACAAGCAACACTTTTGGATTTTTAATAGTAAAAACAAGCTTTCAAGCACAAAATTATTTCAGTACTAAGAACTCAAGATACCAAAAACAATTCAGCTTTTTAAAATATTTCCAAACATGTTCAAAGACTATGTCTTCCAGTTGAAACAAGTTATTTTAACAGAAAAAAGTTCTTACTGAGTCAGTCAAATAAGTGATTTCAGTTTTACATTACTGTGTAAAAGAACATTATATAGTCGCACTTGTGCAGTTGCAGAAAAGACAGACTTCACTTGTGTTCATTCCTCTTTTGCAATTTGACCTCACTCCACACAATTGCTATTAGAGATTCATTCATTCTAAATGCAGTTCAATACAAATGATGAACTGAATATTTTATTTTGGGTTCCCCAGCTGGCGGTCAGTGCCACTTCAGCTGCTCAGTGCTCTTTCTTTTTGTTTTTGGTTGGTTGGTTTTTTGGTTTGTTTTAGGGTTTTGTTTTCTTATTTTTTAAATGTTTCTTTGTCTAAGTACTCAAAGGGCTCTCACTTAGAACACTAAATGGTTTTGGTCCTCGTTTTAATGTGTAAGTAATGCTGGGTATCCTTATAAAACACAATTTGTTTCTATACACAGCTTAAATTGACCGACATTTTAATAATAACTTTAATAAAAGTCTTCACTATGCTGAACAGATTTTTATTTTAATAGTGAATTCAGAATAATGATTAGTATACCAAACTGAACATTAAAATAAACTATATTTTCTATCAGGTCAGAATGCATTGAAATTATGAGCTGATCCAGCTCTCAAAATTAATGGCAATTTTCTCACTGTACCTCAATAAAAGCAGGATCAGACCTGGACAA
Source organism: Carettochelys insculpta (assembly GCF_033958435.1). Classification (NCBI taxonomy): domain Eukaryota; kingdom Metazoa; phylum Chordata; order Testudines; family Carettochelyidae; genus Carettochelys; species Carettochelys insculpta. Next base: position 52,840,456 of record NC_134142.1, on the reverse strand, counting down.
TCCATAAGTCTAGAAATATAGCCTATCCAGTAGAAGCAGTAAAAATAAAACATATTTCAGTTTACTTAAGGTAATGACCATAAGCTATTTTATAAAAGTATATCAAGTCCTTGATTCTGCAAACAACTGACTTCAACAGAACTGCTCCCATGTGTAACATTAAGAGTTTACATAAATGTTTGCAGGAAGAGGGACCAAAAAGGGCAAGATTCCTTACAGAACTTTTAGAAAAATAATCCTAGATTAAGAGACACTTACTTTCAAAAATATTCAGATTTGTGTGCAATTGCTTAACTTAGCATTCAGTCATACAACTATGATACTTGAAATGTATTATAAAAGCCTTTTAGCTTATAAGTCTGACAGAATTTTGCGTATAACCCTCTCTTTTCTTTCCCTGCATATTTAACTGACTGGTTCCTTGCTGAAAAAGTCCACATAAATATTAGGGGCTTTCTATTTAAAATTAAATTTTAAAAAGTTAAATTACTTACCCTGTGCTTTTTAGTCAGGATATAAAATCCCATTTAATTGGTAAACTGGTAGGTTTAATGGTTAACCAGTTAATGAGATGGCTGGGGAGGCTATTCCAGCCTCAGTGCCCCCTTCTCTCTCTGCAAAAAAATGTGCCAAGAACTGGGGCTGCTCCAGTCCAGCACGAGCATCCCTCGCCACAGCACTGCCACAAGGGCACTCCAGAGCAGCCAGAACAACCCTAGCCTCCAGCACACCAGAGGCAGGGATGTTCCAGCAAGGCAGAGTAACTCCAGTCTCCAGCATGCTGCCAACAGGTAGTGCTCCAGCCTGGCTAGAGCAACCTCTGTCTGCGGCAGGGGGCTGCTCTACTCCACTTGGGCTGGAGCCGCATGTCCAGCCACCTGCTTCCCTGAGTGCTGTGGATGGGGACTTCTCCAGCAGGATTGGAGCGCGCCTGCCCAAAGCTAACCCATGGCTGGGGCTGGAGCAACCCCTGACCATGGTGGGTAGGAGGGCGGTTAACCATTAACATCCCTACTTTTAGCTAGTCTATGGAAAACCTTACTGAAGAAAGCTTTTGTGAAAGGAGGGTTAAGTAAACCAAAACTGACCTAAAATAGCCCCTTTAAGAAAGATCTTTTAATAAAAGCATATTTTGTATATTTTTGTATTAGGAAAATTTGTTTTAGAAATTACAAAATAATCACAAAAGTTAAAAATATACAACTATTTCAGAGGGAGAAAGAAAGAAAAAGTAATTCTTCACTCAGGCTTTGAAAGCCACCCATGTGAGCTGAATAGCACTAAAAGGAGTAAGCAACAACCGAAAATTGCTTGCTAGGTATTGTTATATATGGTACATGCTATCTATTGTTTTTGCTTCTAACAGGAGAAATGACCTTTTACATATTAACTAAATATTAGGTCTTAATTTAAGAACTATTGTAATGCACACCTTTAGCAGATTTATGACAACAACCTACAGAAATTTCCCATACTTGTTGAAAAAACAGAATGGAATCAGAATATTGATACTTAACATTAAAAAGGTCGTACAGCAGTCATTTAAAAAAAGGGTGGGGGAAACCCAAAGGAAGCAGAGCAGCACATGAATTGGACACACATTTCTTGAGGAGGGCCTATTAATAGGGATACTCTATGATAGTGGTTTTCAACCAACCAGTGTGCCTCAGCAAACCAGTGTGCCATGAGGATTATCAAAGTGTACCACAGAAACTTCATCAATTTTCCCTTGAGTGCTTGAGCTTCCAGCTGACTTGGACATCAGTTCCCCCCAGAGCTTCTACAAAAAGCTGAGGGGAAGAGAAATTAACTAACCCTACACCAACTGGGGGCTCAAGCAGCAAGGCTGCCTGATTCCCAGCTGGCGTGGGGTTGGTCAATTTCCCCTTGCAGAGGCTTTAGGGCAGAGGGAAACTGACCTACCCTGGATCCCATGACAAGGTGTCTCCACCGTCTCTAACACTAGTAAACATAAGGTCAACATGACATTTATAAACTATCCATTCAATGAGAAAAGGCAGGTGTGGCCTGGAACTGTTTGTCTCATTGAAGTGTGCCAGATTACTGAAAAGGCTGGGGACCACTTTCTATGTTCTATGAAAGAAGATGATAAAACATGGGTCAGTTCAGATGAGAAACAATGAAGTGGAAAATAATTTAAACACACCAGGAAATGGCAGAAAAATAATGAGAAAGTTTTAAAATGCTTATACACAAAACAGCAGAAGTCTAAATAATAAGATGCGTAAACTAGAGTGCCTCATAATAAAAGAGAATATTGACATAGTAGGTATCACAGAAACTTGGTGGCGTGAGGAAAATGAATGGGATACAGTCAGACCAAGGTACAAAATACCTTGGAAGGACAAAACAGGTCAACTTGGTGGGGGGAAGTGAAAGAAAGATGTTGAAAATGAAAGACAATTTGAAAGAAAATATAGTCAAATTAAGTAAAAACCTTAAATGAATCAAAATGTTCAATAAGATCTCTACGGATAGTAATGCCATGCTCTAATAATAATATAATATTACTGACCACCTGATCAGGATAGTGATTGTGAGTATGAAATGCTAAGGGAGATTAGAGAGGCTATCAAAATAAACTCAGTAAAAATGGGAGATTTCAACTATCCCCATACTGACTGGATACATGTCACCTCAGGACAGGATGCAGATATAAAATACCTTGATGCCTTAAATGACTGCTTCTTGGAGCAGGTAGTTCTGGAACCCACAAGGGGAGAAGCAATTCTTAATTTAGTTTTAAGTGGAATGCAAGATCTGGATGAAAAGGTAAATACAACTGCATCGCTTGGAAGTAGTGACCACAGTGTAATAAAATTTAACATCCCCATGTCGGGGAAAGCATCTCACCAGCCCAAAATGGTGGCATTTAATTTCAGAAAGGGGAACTACACAAAAATGAGGCAGTTAGTTAAACAGAGATTAAAAGGTACAATGCCTAAAGTAAAATTCCTGCAAGTTGCATGGAAAATTTTGAAGACACCATAATAGAGGCCCAACTTAAATGTATACCCCAAAATAAGCAACAAAGTAAGAGCACTAAAAACTACCACCATGGCTTAACAACTAGGTAAAAGCAGCAATGAGAGATAAAAAGGCATTGTTTATAAAGTGGAAGTTAAAGCCCAGTGAGGAAAATAGAAAGGGGCATAAACTCTGTCCAGTCAAGTGTAAAAACATAGTAAGAAGAACCAAGAGGGAGTTTGAAGAACAGCTAGCCAAAAACTCAAAAAGTAATAGCAAAATATTTGTAAGTACATCAGAAGCAGGAAGTTTGCTAAATCCCCAGCGAGGCCACTGGATGATCAAGATGCTAAGGGAGAATGTAAAGACAATAAGGCCATTGCAGAGAGATTAAATGCATTCTTTGCTTCCATCTTCATGACTGAGGATGTTAGGGAGATTCCTAAAAGTGAACCACTCTTTTTAGGTAACAACTTAGGAATTGTGCAAGATTGAGATGTCATAGAGGAGGTTTCTGAACAAATTGATAAACTTAATAGTAACAAGTCACTGGGACCAGAAGGCATTCACCAAGAGTTCTGAAAGAACTCAATGTGAAATTGCAGAATTACTAACTGTGGTTTGTAATTTATCCTTTAAATCAGCTTCTGTACCTAATGACTGGAAGATAGCTCATGTAATGTCAGTATTTTAAAAGGGATCTAGAGGTGATCCTGGCCATTAGACACTGGTAAGTACTGGGAAAATTGTTTGACACTATAGCAGAAAAACAAAAGTCAGACAAATACACAAATACAATTTCTTGGGGAAAAGTTAACAAGGTTCCTGTAAAGTGAAATCAAATTCATCTATTCAAATTCTTTGAGGCAGTCAGTAAGTATATAGACAAGGGGGATCTAGTGGATGTAGTGTACTTAGATTTCCAGAAACCCTTTGACAAGGTCCCTTAGAATTGGCTCTTTAATAAAATAAGCTGTCATGGGATAATAGGGAAGGTATCACCATGGACTGAAAAATCAGTTAAAAGAGGAAGCATAGGGTAGGAATAAATGATAATCTTTCAAAATGGAGAGAGATAACTAGTGGTGTCCCCCAATGGTTGGTACTGGGACCAATCTTAAATCAACTTATTTGTAAATGATCCAGAAAAAGGGGGCATATAGTAAGGTGGGAAAATGTGCTGATTATATGAAACTGCTGAAAATCAATAACAAAGATTGAAGAGCTTATAAAAGACCTCACAACACTAAGTGACTGGGCAACAAAATGGCAAATGAATTTTAAAGTTGATAAATATAAAGTAATGCACATTGGAAAAAATAATCCCAACTATACATACAAAATGATGGGAACTAAGTTAACTACAACAAATCAAGAGATCTTGGAGTCACTATGGGACAGCTCTCCGAAAACATACACTCAATGTGCAGCAGCAGTCAAAAAAGCAAACAGAACGCGAGGAATAATTAAAAAGGAATAGATAATAAAACAGAATAATCTATTGCCTCCATATAAATCCATGATTTGCTTGCATCTTGAATACTGCATACAGATGTGGTCACTTCATGCCAAAAAAAGCCATAATGGCATTGGAAAAGTTTCAGGAAAGGGCAACAAAAATTAGGGGTTTGGAATGACCCTACAAAGAAAGATTTAAAAGACTGGGACTTTTCAGGTTAGAAAAGAGGACACTAAGGGGGGATATGATAGAAGTCCACAAAACTATGACAGGTATGGAAAAAGCATAGAAAGAAAAGTTATTTATTTGATCCTGTAACATAAGAGTTAGGCGTCACCAAATGAATTTAATTGGAAGCATTTTTAAAATGAACAAAAATGAAGTTTTTTCTTCATTCAGCACAGTGTAGGCCTGTGGAACTCCTTTAAAAGGGATGTTGTGAAGAACAGATCTTTAACAGGGTTCAAAACAGAGCTTGATATATTCTTGGAGGTTAGGTCCACTAATGGCTATTAGCCAGGATGGGTAGGAATGGTGCACCTAGCCTCTGTCAGATGCTGGAAATGGATGACAGAAGAGGAATCACTGTTCTGTTCACTCCCTCTGGAACATCTGGCATTAGCCTCTGGTGGAAGACAGGATACTGGGCTAGATGGAACTTTGGTTTGATCTAGTATGGCCGTTATTACGTTCTAAGCTCCCCCAGAACTGTATCCAGTACTCTGATTCTGACATATAGAGTAGGAGTTAAGTGTTAGATAAGGTCTTTCATCAGGCCTGCTTCAGAGGATTTTAAGAAACACCTGGCTTCATCAAACATAGGCCTCAGAGCCCAACCTCCACAGAGAACTTCAAAGCACTGCCTATGTAGCCACTTTGAAAGCAGGTGCTTGACACCTGCTTACCCTAATCTATTAAACTGGTCTGAATGGATCGCTGTTATGAACTATGTAGACATACCCTACTAGGCCAATCACTTCCAAAATAATCAGCTGCAGCAAAACCAGGAATTACTCCTCCCAAAACTGGAAAACCAAATTCTCTACTCAGTTGGAGCAGAGGATGAAAGAGAGGTGATAATCCCCTTATAATGCAGCATTTAACAGCTATCTGGTCAAAAAGGGATTTACCAAGTGAAAACTGTTGCACTCTAAAGAGATTAGCACAATGGAACCTGATTATAGCAAAGTAGAACTTTTCTTATGATCAGTAAAGCTGCAAACAAATTACTGAAATGTGCTCAAGTACTTCAGTCTTACACCATATACTTCAATGGAGCTATGTACTCATTAATCTGAAACTTCCTATTTTATCATCTATAAACACAATTGTGTGAAAGCAGACTACAAGAATTAACATATGAAATGGAATTGTAAGTGGCTAGCTCCTGGTTTACCCATGAGCTAAATTTTAATTGACTATAGATAAAGTCACTGTTATTCCTCTCTCACAATTAACAATCCAATATGGCGTTTCCTCTTTATGCCATACTCCCTCTGCAGCACTGTTTCCTAAACATTTTCCACACAAGGGTTTGCTGCCTTCCTAAACCGATGTCACAGACTAGTTGTTCAGAAACATTACAGTGTGTAGTTAACACAAAATTTATATTAGCTACCAAACCTCACTAATACACCCATATAAACTCTCTCTCAGCATTAAACAGCAATCACCAGTTTGCTCTAACATTATTCCTATACCCCAAGAACAAATAAGTACATATACAACTACTGAACAAGTGGGGGGGAAAAAAAAAAAAAAAAAACAAACACTCATGATTGTTTCACATATATGGAATTAAGAAAAGAAGGGCTTCTTTTTAGGTAAAATCTGACATCTGTAATTTATTAGTTTACAGTAACCATAGTTTTCTACCTGTGTTGACCACATACATGCTAATTTTTAGGAGTCAGTTTTACTTTGCATTCTAAGAACAAGCATCCATTAACATACTAACAACAGAATTTTATAGGTATGGCCTATAATTAACTAGCTATTAATTACCTAGCCTAGTCTCCTACATCAGGGTCAGCACTTCCCAACACGGGTGCCAAGAGTGGCACATGAGCCAATTTTCCATTAGCACATGAATCAGGAGCTCAGCCCCACATCTCTCCCAGGCAGCCAGGAGCTTGCTAAAACCCATGCTGCTTTTGGGTTAACAAAAGACCAGCTAATGCTTCCAACCACCACAAACACTAAAGCTTTGCATCTTTTATTAATGACATTGTTATAAGGAGGACTACTAGTGACTTTAAAAATTATTACCAGCACTCAAATTGTACATAAAAGTCAAACGTCAATGCTCTGTCTTGGAAAGGTTGCAGACCGCCATCCTACAGAATACTAATAACTAAAGTCACCTAGCAATTCCCATATGACATCCCCAGTTTCTGGTTGGCCCAACATCTCTTTGGAAAACATTCATTTGTTATTTAAAGATCAAGTGACAGAGAATTCACCACACCCCTCGGTCAACTGTTCTAATAGTTAAAAATGTGCAATAAGCATCCAGGTCACCACTGTACATTGAGGTCAAAAAGACAAATCCTAAAAATTAGTGATTTTCAGACAGCCATTACAAAGGTACTAAAAGAATGTGCTTATGATGCTCTCCACAATACAACACTATCAGCAGAGGTTTACACAAACTGAACTAAAAAGTCAGCTTACTTGAGAAGCCAAAAAGTAGTTATTCTAGTCTACAGTAATGTACAGACAATCTTCTTAAACGAACAAGAGCAAGTAAAGCAAAACAACGAAGGTCCCAGAATTGAGTTTGTGGATGGGGAGGGCAGGGAGGAAACAACATACAAAGGCCTCAACTGCCTCCATTTTTGCAGACTGAACTTTGTGTCCACAAATAACTGCAGGATAAGGTGCTACCATTACACGTTCATCTCATCTATCAGGCCCTCAAATCAGAAGCCCTACCACCAGCACCCAAAATTAATTGTATGAACAAAACTGAAATCTGCTGTCCTACATCACAATCTAAATGTTTCCAATAATAAAAGATGCCCATCCATTTTACGGGACAATAGAGAAACAAAAGTGACAGTCTCCAACATATGTAGTCAACTAAGACCTTGGCCAAAACGAAGCTAATTAGATAGGGAGTATATCTTTCTTCCATTACTCATCTTCTCAAGATTAGACTACTATAATGCATATCCCCTGCGTATAGACTATGAGAAAGCCCGTCACTAAAGCTAGTGAAGAAATACTAGACAGACACTTGCACTGTTCCAAATCTAAAGAAAAGTTGATATGCTTGAGGAAATACAGAAGTTTGGCATTTTTGACTGATTTTGAAATCTCTATTTCAAGTATACCTCATTTTTAAGAGTTTCCAAATATTCATATTGTACTGGCTTAGCAATAATGTGTGTCTATATTTAAGTTGCCTAATGCTTTTCATTTAAAAAGATTCATGCACCTGTTTTTGGAATCACCAATATTTCTGCTATTTGCAACATATCATGAAACTCAGCAAAGAGAAAGCCAGAGAGGTAGTGGTGGTTTTTATTTATTTATTTAAATTCTATGAAATTCCATTCAGTTAAAAATTGACATTTTCTTTCCCTTGCATTCCTTTGGAAAGTGTTGGCAGCATGCCTGAATAACAGACCATGAACTTGCTGCCATCAGAGAAACAGCTGCTACAACCACATATTGTCGTGGAAAGGCATGGGACCTTCCAGTGCATCTGTAGGCAAAGGGTGGAGAAGAAAGTTACAACAGGCAGTATGCCTTGCTATTCAAATGGCAGAAGTCTGTGCTGTAATTTCAGCATTCAAACTTTGTTAATGATGTCTGCTACAAAATTTTAGTTTCAATTTTAAAAAGGTAAGAAATTATGTAAAAATAATGGAAGAAAAGTGTTTCAAGTCATGCACTCACTCAGAACATACCAGACTTATGGTTGCCTACATAACCTTACCTCTCCCCTCCCCCCATACATTTATGTATATGACAGAGGTTCTCAAATTGGAGCCAATATTTTTTCCTTTCCCCCCACCTTTTCCCCCTCAAACAGAGGTGGGGATTCGGTGTGTAAAGTTTTAGTAATGGAAAAAATCAAAAACAAAAACCAACCTTATTGTGCACATTCAAAGCTGGTTAGCCAAAGCCTAGCGGCTGATGGCTGGATCCCCCGCTCTGTACACCGTCTTCTGTCAAGAGCAGCACCAAAGTACTTCAGGTGGTATGACATTGCTACCCTTATCACTGTGCTGCTGCTAGTGCTGCCTTGAGACTTGGGTGTCCGGCCAGCACTTTATGCTGTCCTGACATCTATCTCCAAATGCAGACTGGAGAACGGCAAGGCACCCATGGGGAGCTGTAAATTACTGGGGGCAAGAAAAAAAAAAAAAAAAAAAGAGCGGGAGGGAAATCAAATAAGTTCGAAAACCACTGCATCATGACAGCGTGATCATGTGTTCACATCCTGTCTCCAGCACCCACCCTTGACAGAGACCTGATTCGTTCAAGTCGTAGGCTGGTCACATAAAGGGAAAAAAATTATGGTAGAATGAGCAACCATCAGACTGGCATTTTCTAACTTTCTAGTTAAGTTCACATCCTATGTAATTATACATAAACAAATGCAGCTTGTCATTGATCTTTAACACTATCTTACCAAATATCTGCAAATCAGAGTTAAAGTTATATTGATGAGGTAATAGGAAGGAAACTTCCAGCTCAGCTTCACCTTATTTTCTAACCTGAGGACTCCACTCTCCCAACACTACCAATACAAAATCTTTCAAAACAACTAGTCGCTAGTGTGCAATTTTTACTTAGTATTTTTCAAGATCACTGGGGGTGAACACTATGCCTCTTGAGACAAGCTGAATATGTGCCTCTCTAATGGAAGGTAGGAAGGCAATTCTGAATTTTAAAAGCTATCTGTCAGAGGAATCACAGGTGCACTAAATGTCACTGGACAAGGCACAAAAAGAATACTTTTCAATGGGAACAAAGACAGAGGGATTGTGTTTGTGTTAATTTAAAGAGTGACAATATGAGGATTCCAACTGGTGAAAATCAGCGGCCATGAATATAATTTTAGTTCTGCACAAAAAAGTGATCTTACCTGAGTAATTCTCAAAAAATGTCAAAACACTGATTGTGTTTTTCATCTGATCCTGTCAATGCTGAGATGACAGGCCCTGCAGGATGCAGTAACATATCAATGATAGAAAACAGATGTTTAGTCTTTCCACAATGAAAATCTATATGACCAGACAAATTTTCATCCTACTATCAGTCTTCCCTATAACCAAAATTTGCTTTTAAACAGGACAGTGAATATTCACATTTGTGGACCATTTCTTTTCCTCCCTTGGAGCAATCTGAACAACCCTTTCCAAATCCTCATGTCTGAGGATTCAATATTTGTATTTTCAGAGTGCTAACGAGACAATTAACTCATTTCTTGACTCTCAGAAGTGGTGCTTTTGGTCACCTAGCCTCAAAACTTTTACCTGAGTCAAGATTCTTTATAGATGAAATACTTCATTTAATTCATTTTAAAAAGCCAATATAACTTGAAAATGAATATTGAAAAGAAAAAAAGTTCTCGTCCTCAATAATCTTCCAGCTGGAGAGACTCCAATATCAGTCACAAAATATTGCCCTTAAATGACCATTAACACAATTTCCAAAGGAATTTTGTTTAAAAAAATATCCTTAGCAAGAACACCCAGTATCACATTATTCTCAATATAAAAATATAGCCACATTTAATTATGGAAAATGTTAAGAGAACAGCAAGTTAATTCAATAGCAGATATTGAATTTAGATGACTGATAAGATATTTCCTGTTTGCTATTCAAAAGTGGTAATACCAAAAGTAAATATTTAAAATACAAGGTAGTCTGAAAAAATTTTTTTTCTTTAAATGAACAAACACAACAGCAATCTGAGCAGTCTTTATAAACTTCTGAACAACAACAATTTGAAATTAGGATGCATCAGGTTTGCAAGATGAGTGTTCACTGTGTAAACAGAAAACCAAACAAAAATAATGGAAAGGAGTAAAGCCTTATTAACCCATGACCTGACACTGAAAGGTCTCTCAGCTTGACACTATTTAGATATTTCTGTACAAAACAAAACAAAACAAAAAAAAAAAGCAGTCCTGAGCTTTCAGGGGAGAGACCTACTTCTTCAGATCTTCTGTGCCACAAAAGCTCATCGCCTAATAAATTATTTTGTTAGTCCTTAAAATGCGACAGGACTGCTTTTTTATTGTGTTACAATACAAACTAACATGGATACCTCACTGTAGATATTGTAGTTAGTGTACCAGAAAGCACACACAAGGACTTGATATAATTTCCACACGGCTGTGCCACAGAGGTAAAAAGGAAGCTGTTATGCTTTGGAAAGTAACACTAAAAATCTGAAATCACAAACGTTTATTCAGACAGCAAATTATGAAATTTTAGTTTCATGTATTTAAAAATAGGTCAAGGAAATGCTGTACATAAATCAGAATGAAACGAGTAAAATCATGCATTTAACACAAGCCACTGCATAGATGTTTTTCAGAAGATTAGGAAGAAATTTTATGTATCCTTATAAACTGATAAAAGTACAGTAGAAATTTGAATTTAATTTTCCATTAAATATTTAGCTATGACTACTTTTAATTCGCATATTTTACTGTCTCCCAACCTATTTGTCTGGACAATATGCTATTTCATTTATACACAACGGTATTTTTATCCTGGCTAAAAGAATATTTTTTAAATCCTCTAAACTGGCAATCTATTAAAAAAAGTCATAGTTATGTTTATTACTTCACAGAAAAAGGTTTTCCCATTCACCAAGCCTATTAAATTACAGGTTTAAACAACAGTATGTCAACACTGTACACTAGTATCTAGAGAATCCGACACTGCAACCAAAAAGGCCCACCTAAAAAACAATCATCAATAAGGAACACTTGAAAAAGCGGTCTATTTCTGGTATGTATTGCGTTTTATACCATGACACTGCAGCCTCAGAGGGTCAGATTAATTAAGATCAACAGCAGCTGCAGTGCAACGTGAGAAGCACACTACTGTAGTTCCCACCAATCCAGCCCAATTACCTGCAGCATTCCAGCACTGGACAACTGACAACCCCTACTCTCTTTACCAAGTCATCTTCTCCCACTGGTCTGCTGATAAATGTTAAAAACAAGCTAACCTCTTTTTGAGAAAGGCTGCAAAGCGGAGTGCACCTGCTGCAAGCTGCAATGATGAGTCCCAGAGAGATGTTTGTCAGTCAGATCTCTGCAGATGTTTAACTTTATACTAAATCAGAATCCAAAGATGCAAATGAGAAGGCTATCAGGCAAAAACACTCCTCCCAATACACCATATAAATGTTATTTCTAAACGTTAGAGTCTAACAAACTTAAAGATGATTGTTTTTGTTTACTAGACACTGAAAATATGTGAGATTAAATTTTGTAGTTAACTGAGAATACTGATGTCCACAACATTAATATTAGTGAAGGATCAAGACCACTAAGGTGTTATTTCCATTATCTCAATTTATGAAATAGCATGTTTGTCACATTACGCATGTTGAGGGGGAAAGACTCTTCTAACACAACTGAACTGTAATTTGGAGAGTCATTTTTAAATATATATTTGATCTCCAAAACTTCATAATGTAATCCATCGATTAGTACCCTGATCCTGCCTCTACAATCACTGAAATGCTGTGTGTCAGTTTTATACTGTGCGCAAAAAGGAAGACTGGAGAAAATTGTTTAGATTGTCTACTTTTTACAACATTACTTTGTTTTTCTGAATGGACTTCTTCCTAAAATTCTGCCTTGCCCAACAATGGGGGTTCAAAACACAGGTTTCTGCATCTATTCAATTTACACACAACCTGAGTCTATGAAAAATAACTTGCATATTGTCATTAGAAATCCTTTAATCTACTTTTAAACTATAAAGCATTCTCTGATAGAGGAGTTCTGTCACATAATAAACAAGAATAAAGTTGGAAGCTGTTTTCATTTCCCTATGACGATCTTTGTTATATTCACTATTCGGCTACCTTTATTTCACATAACATAAGTATTCACATAAGTATTGTTGTTGAGAGGCAGCTAGTCCTTTCAATACAGTACAAAGACATCTACATAATAGTAACTTGTTCTCAATTTTTCCTGTAACTGAGTAATAAAATAAGAAGTTCACCAAAATCCTATTCAGCCAATACAGAAAACTCTGTTCTTAGAAAAACATTGGATACGTAACACCTTTAGAACATGAAATCTTTGGAATCATCCTCTTCCAAATGAAGGGAAATTAGTAAACAATGCATTTGCAAGGATGATAGATGTACAACTCTCTCTAAATCATAGTGAGTGCATGCAATTTCCTTTTAATGTAAAATATTGAGGACCTTTCAATTAGGAAGCTAACTTTTCTTTAAAAATTCTGTGTCAGTAACCAGGCAACTGACAGCTGTCCTATTGAGAATTCTACCTCTGAACAGCTGGCAATCAACCCATGGCTTTTCACAAGTAGAAACATAAAAACTAGACCAAGTCTGTAAATCTACACAGCAGAAAATGTTCTGTCCCATAAACCCTTACTCAAATGAGCAGTCCTTACATATGCAACGCTATTGTTGTAAACAGGATTACTCACGCAAGTAAGAGCTTGCAATATAGCTCAGCCGTAGGTGTTTTTTTTTTTTTTAACTAAGTCCTTAATTTCTTGTTGATGGTTCAGAAATCTATTATAAAAAAATTCTCAAATATCAGAGAATAAAAAACAAGATACATATAATTTACATCAGTCCCCAAAAATTCTGCAACAAACTGAATTATGTTTTCCCATAACTCTCTTCTCTAGGTCTTAAGAAATAACATCACCTCCTCCTTTTGAATTTTAACACTAAGATAGCCAAAGTAAACTGTGTGCTGTTTTATTTTTTGAAGGACTCAGATGTGTTTTTCCAATGGGAACCTACTAGTAGTTTCTATGCTAAACATATGTAATAAAGGAAGTGTAATAAGGGGGGAAAGCATAGCTGAAATATGCTTGATGCAGTATGCCTTCACCCTGCCTACCAGTGTACTGTGACTCATGAAACTAGATGTATTTAATTTAAACGTTCAGTAAAGTTTAGTATTACACACTCAAATGACTAAACATTTTAAGAGTCAACACAATACTTTTCATAGGACAGTTACACCAAAGATAGTTGTGAAATCATCTAAATAATGCATTTAAAAAAAAAAAATCTCATTTTCACATGCAAGATGAATGCCTAAGGCAAGCCACTTAGTAAATACAAAACAGTTTAACACCACACAAAATATGGTTTGTATACTTTGCCTTTTGTTAGGTGTACATTTTGATCGTAGGAAAGGCAGTCTTCCACATTAAATGTTTCATATCAAGTTTGAAGACCACCTAGTTAGAATGCTGTTTTTCATGAAATAAAAATCAACTGTCAACAATAAAAATTATCCCCATTTCATCTATACTCTGCTATATTTTGCTTATCGTATCACAGCATACCTGGGAAACCATCAACCTCATTCAAATTCACCCAAACTCTAAGCTTCTTAAGCTAGGAAAGATCCCGTTGCAAGAAACCAAAGTGATTTATATAATTTTGCATAAGAGTAAAGACATGCGCTTACAATGGTTACGAAAACATGAAGGAGCAGATATAGCCTAGAGTTGTTTTCAAGTCAGTGTTCTTTATATTTCTGAAAAATAGAGCACTGGATAAAAAACAGTGAGCACAAAGAGAAGGTATCACCTTTGGGTTTCTCTTTTAACACTATGCAAAATTTAAGTCCACACAAAACTCCTAGGCCTCTTGAAGCACTTTCTTTAAACAGTTTTACATCATTAATAATTAGCATAATGAAAATACAAGTATTTCAAATTTTGGATTAGAAGCCACTTGCCAGAAACAGAATTGGAATCTGGTAACAGAAAATATAACTCCCATACTTTTTAAAATAGCATACACTTAAATCATTAAACTTCAGATCCACTAGTCTAGGAAGTCAATATGAATAGAAAAGATTCATCACTAGTAATGTTTTCTAAAAAGATGACCAGAAAATAAAGTTGTATAGCAACAGAAATAGGATTTACAAAAAAGCTTGATGATCTGGTAATTAAAAAAAAATACCCATGAACTGCTTCTTACATTGCTGAGAAAAAAATCTTTCATAAAAAAAAGTATGTTTAGAGATACCTGCTTCTTCTCAACTTCTGAGAATCACTCTCAATTCTAAAGTTACAGTAAATAGTTTTCTGAAGCACAAAAATAAAAAAATAAATCAACAGACTTACTTGGTATATTGAATATCTCTACCATAAGAAGCCATTAGATCAAACAGTGAAAAACTCGTAACTAATATACCAAATGCTTCTCCCTTCCAAATCAACTACACAGGTAAAGGTTACACTGAACTTTCTCTTTCAGTTAGTCCTCTCCTTACCACTAAAATTTAAGCTAAACAACAAGCTCACAAATATATACACCCAAATAGGTTTTCAGGTAACTGCATAATTGTACTAAAAATTCCTCAGAACAGCTCTCAATGTTGGACTAATATTAACATTTTTAGGGGTTTTATCCTTCACGTAAGAGGGGCTGGAAGAAACCCAAAATGTCGTCAGCTTGGAGAATGCCAGGACCTCAGAAAATTCCACAGGCTCATGGACAAAAGCAAACAGAAACACTAACAAGAGCCAGCTACAAGACAATCCATTCTTCTCATCTGTCCATGCTGTAGCAAGTAATAGTCCATCTTAAATTATATAAATTATTAATTTGCTAAATGACTTACACTGTGGTTGCATACATCAGAAACTGCATAGTGTCCAAACTGTCATTAGCCCTACATTTAGTAAAATTAAATTGTACCAAGACTTCTCTTGTCCTGGCATTACCTTCAGCGAGAATCTGTTTACGTCACAGAAACATTAGACAATTTTTTATTCATCTCATTCTGGCTTGCCTAATTTTTAATTTTCAAAAAGGACTCTCCTGCTGATACTGCTGTGTCTGCACAATTTTCAGAAAAAAGAAGTATGTAATTCTGATTCAGTAAGAATCAAAAAAAAAATAACCACGTTAGAGTACTGAACAAAAAGATATAATCTTAGGTGCATTCTTTCCAATTCATTGTAAATAAGCTATAGTCAAATAAGGCATATTATTACTTAATATTTGGAATACCCTTCATAAACACCAGTTTCCTGTAACATACTTGCATATCCCACCTCAAATATATAGTACAAAGAATCTATTTCTTTTTCATCTATTGACAGTGAATTACCATTGCGGCATTGTTTCCCAAATTACATTTAGTTCCTCAGTCAGGCTATTTTGAACACTTTTATGTCTCCATAGATTGTTGACAATCCTGCACTGTTTTTTTCACCTCAATACATCTTCCAGAATACAAGAATCATGCTACCAAAACTTTTGTAAGGCCAAACAGTAAGGGCAAAACAAAGTTTCTGAAAGACAATGAATAGCAATTATGGAACTATTTCATTCTATAGTAAGCCTAAACTTGTCCTTTTAATTGTTAGTAGATTAGAATACGATAAATTGCATCCATGGGGGGCGGGGGGGAATACCAGGTGCATTTTCAATTTCCATATCAAAATGACAATTTCAAAATAATTACAATCTTTTCATGGCGCATAAACAATCCTCTTCTGCTTGACAGTGAAACAGACTGGACAGGAAACTGAAATACTCCAAAATGCTCATGCTCTGCTTACACTCGTGCCAGCTGTCTTTGCTGTTTTAGAAAATTCAGTCATCTTGCTGAATGAGCTCACCAAATGCAAAACAGCCTTATCTTCTCCACAAAAAAAACAAATTATATCTAGTTACCTCAACACTGAATTACCAGCTACAGTTCAAAGTGGCAAAACCAGAAAACTAGAAAAGTTATAGATAGGTTTGTAGTAAATGAATAGCAGTCAAAAAAAAATTAGATGGATTTCAACTTAGACGAGAAGTCCACTTAGTAGACACAAGCGTTAATCTTTAGAAAGAAGATCAAATTCTGCATGGAGCCACGGAAATATTTTGCAGAATTTCAAAATAATGCAGATTACATACAACCTGCTATTTACAACATTTTGATCAACCATGAGAAAAGGTTGTAATAAAAACAGTCCCTCTGTATATAAATATCAAAAGCTTTGTTTGTATAAATACAATATGCACAAAACACACCTATTTCCTTATTCATCCAAAGTATTATGCTTCCTTGCATAACAAAATAGATATTCCTTTCATAGACATTTTAAACAACCTGAAGGAAACATCTGAAGAGCAGTAGCACTTGTCCTCTTTACTTCACTTTAGGGCCAGTGAACAAAGCAATGATGCAGAAAGAAGGAACCTAATGGATTTAAAGTAAATGGCCAATTCTCTAAAAAGCAGCTTGTCATTTTACCCTACAATGATGCCTGAAAACCTCAGAAAGACACCCATTTTTAATTCCACCTGTCTAAGTTGGCTCTTTAAAAGTAGACTATTTTTTGTAATTACAAGTGCTCAGAAAATATATTCACATACATGTTCTCTTTCAGTAATATTTTAAATAACTTTAGCCATCTTTTGCAGGCACTAAATTATCAGGTAGCATGCAGTCAATTCCATAAAAAAATAAAATAAGTGTGTTCATATGCTCACTGCAGAACACTAATGTACCTTTCTGCTCAATAATGTTTCCGACTGCACTGAGAAGCTTACATAAACCACACACATCACGTATGTATTTCCCCAGGGATTTAAAAGTAATCTGCCAATATTTGCACCTACCTGGGTAAAAATCTTTGGATTTAGACAGCTTGATGGTCGCCCCAGTCTCTTTCTGCAACTGAACAATTGTCTGTCCTCCCTTCCCAATTATAGATCCAGCAGCATAACTAGGTATGAGGACCTTTAGAAAATACTGGCCATCCTCTGAAAAATTGAGATATGCAAGGTTAATTTGATTTACAAAACATTTGTTTTTCCCCATGCCCACAAAAAATAAAAATCAGTAAGTGAACGTGTGTTTTAATACGTGCACAACTATATAGCTAATCAGTTGCATCATTCTATAAGAAATGCATGAAATATGCATTTGCCATTTTAAAATATTTACATGTTCACTCTGAGAAAATTAAAGAATCCGTACATTTTCCTTAATTTTCTGAAAGCATGAAAAAAAAATACAAAAATTGATTTGTATTTCTGGAGGCAGAATTGCTCCTGTTTTAGCTCTGGTCACCATGATACAATGAAATGAACTGACCCCTCCAAAAAAAAAAAAATATGCACCAAATGTGCATGATGGCAAGTCGCAAACTTCCCTAAAAATACTGCTACAGAAATGCAAAAACTTTAAAAAAGTAAAGAACCATAAATAGCAATGGGCTCTTTGACATTAACAAATGCATGAGAACAGCAATTATCTTTTGCCTGCTTCCTTCTTAAGTGTGCACAACTACCAAACCCTTAACAAAAACCACCCAAAACCTGATGTATTTTTCAAGCTTTTCAGCCACTGCCAAGAAAACAACCCAAGGTGGTGTGGATGGAATCACTCGCCCAAATAATCCTGATAAATTTCATTAGGACTTCTTAGGTAACAGTGATCTCTTTAAAGCTTATTAAAGAACATTAAGAAGATTTTTTTCACAGTTGATCAAAAGCTTAAATCACTTATTCCAAGTACACAAAAAAGTGACAAAGCCAATCCTCCCTGTACCATTGGACTAGAAAACCAGAATGAGACCTGGAAAACATATACAATGAATGAAATGTTTCCAGCCTGTTTGCAACTGTGTTAATTCTCCTCCAGCAATGAATCTATAAGGATCTTTAGAAAACTGGCTTTGAAAAAGGTGAAAGACATACAAGGGTAGTTTATTTTGATGTCTGGAAGTCCTAAAAACCAATCTTCAATTTGATTTAATCTCAGCATTTTATCATAAAATAGAGCTTTCTAAAGTTTGCTTAAAAATGAACCAGAGGAAGTCTAGGTCGATCTCACTTTCCCTATGAAAGGGTATAAGCATCCTAAACAGTGCAGCTGGACCACCACAATCACAATCTCTATTACGCATATAGGTACAATACACTGTAACCCAGACTGCTTTTCTTAAGATCGGATGAATAAATTCACCTCTGCCTCGGTGCATTGTTATGACGACTCCAGTGCAAAATGAATAGAGAAGATGCTAGTCCCGTTATAACTCATCTCATCCAGGAAGAGCAGGATGTTAACTAACTAGTGACCGCACCAGAGACAACTCCCCCCACACCAACATCCTACACGAGCCAAATCAATGCAACGGAGTCACACTGACAGACGAAGGGAGGCCGAGGAAAAGGGAAACACCGGGCAAGATTCACACCCAGCTTGTGAGCCAGCGGCTGCGCGGGGGGTAGGGGGGAAGCGCTTTCGCCACCCCCCTGCCACCCAGCTGCCATATCCGTCTTCGCCAATGGCTCAGGAGGGTGCTGGGGCAGCAGGAGCCCTGGGCCCCCGCCGGGGTCGCAGCTGCCCCCCCAACCCCGATGGATATTAGACCCAAAAGACTGCTGGAGGCGGAAAAATCCGACGCCATTTTGATGAATGATAAGTTATAAGGCGGCTGCACCCCGGCAGGAGTGCCCCCCTCCGCCGGACGGAGCCCCCCTCCCCCCGCCGCGGGTTTCAGCGGGGATCCGGGGCGCAGAGCCGCTTCCCCGGCCGCGCTGCGGGACCAGCGGGCGGCTGTGTCCCGCAATAGGCGGCGGGGGAGGGGGGTCCTGCCGGGTGCAGCTTTCCGCTCCCCTCCGGACCCCCAGCGAGGGCAGGAGCCGGGCCCCAGTAGCTGCAGGCGGCGCGAGGCTGCTCCGACCGCCCCGGGAGAGCCCGGCGCTTCCCCCTCCTCCGCCGCCTCCGGGGGTCACCCGGGTTCACCCTTGGTGAACAACCGCGCCACCCCCGCGGGGACCTGCCCGGGCTGCTCGGCTCCCCGCGGCCGCCGGCCAGGGCCTCCCGCCGGGGCACGGCGCGGGGAAGCAGGTAGGAGGGAAGGCGGGCGGGCGGAGGGGAAGATACCCACCGCCCGTGTTGGTCCTCTTGGTGCTGCCGGCTTCAGGGGGCGCTTCGAGCGGCCGCTTGCGGGAGTCCGGCGGGTCCAGGTCTATGGGCACCCCAGTGTGGGTCCCGTTCTGCTGGATGGGAGCTGCCGCCATCATGTTCGCCGCGGCCGGGAGCGGAGCGGTCTGTGCCGTGGGGAGGAGGGGGGCAGGGCGGGGAGGGGACGCGGCTCGTCCCGTTCTCGGGCCCCGCTCGGCACGGGGCGGCCGAGGATGCTCCGGGACTGCTGGGTCCGGCCCGGGGGGTAGGGGGAGGCGGCGACGGGAGCGGGCGGAGGAGCGGCTGCAACGCGGTGCCGGGAGGAGCCGGGGGCTCGGAGGGAGGAGAGGGGAAGCGAAGGAGTGAGCCGGGGGAGAGGAGGGAGTGAGCGAGCGGAGGGGAGGGAGGGAGGAGGGGAGGGAGCGCTGGGGATGGCAGGTGAGCCAGCGAGGGGGCGCCTGCCAGAGGATTCACGCTGCCTCCGTGCCCCCTTCCGTCTCCCGCTGCTCTAGTCCTGCGCCGGGGGCTGGTGCGGCGCGGAAGCTGGCGGCTGCTCTGGGGCTCTCATTCTCGCTGGCGCTTGCGGGGCTGTGCGCACCGGGGTGGAGGCTGCGCCGCGCCGCCCTCCACTAGCAGCAGCAGCAGCGCCGCCGCGCGCACGCAGAGCTTGCCGGTTCCTCCGTGCGGCTGGGCCGGGCAGCCTCAGCAGCGCTCCCCGCGAGGAGGGAGACACTCACAGGAGGGGAGGGGGGAGACGAGAGTGGGGAGGGGGGAATAAAAAGGAAGGCGGGGCTTCTTGCGGAGAGAGGCGGGAGGCTGGGCCAATCGGAGGAAAGGAATGGGAGGTTCGGATTGAAGGGCGTTAGCCAATCAGAAAGGGTGGGCGGAAGACAAAGGTGGTGGGGGTGAAGGGCTGCAGCGGCGTGGAGTTAATCTACTTGCAGCTGCGCTCCGGGCACGGGGCCAGCGTGCTCAGTGCCCCGGGGGTTACATGGAGGGAGGGTGGGGGCGCGTCCTGGCGATGAGAGCGAAGTGGCTAACCTCGGCCCGCCTACTTGAGCAGGCAGCTGGAAGGAGGATGCCCGTGACTGCGGAGTGAAGGTTGAACTAGCCGTGAAACGGCCCCGTTTAGTTCCTCGGTCCTGGGACAAGGTGACTGTCTTTTTCTTCCCGGAGCGCGGAACCGCTGCTCCCACCGTGTAACTGGCTAGCAGGCCGGTTGTGTGTGTCCTTTGGCACCGTAGCCATCCGCGTGTGGCTCTACAGCTTTGAGTATAGGGTACCAGAAAATTACACGTGTGTGTGTGCGCGCGTGTGCGCGCGAGGTTTGCAGGATTGAAAGTAACTTCAGTTTTTTACAGGTGCTGTTATCTTGTAGTCTTCCTGGCGGAGAGGGGTCAGGGCACAGAATGGAAGAGGATTGCAATGTGGTAGTAGTTATGGGGGGGAAATTAAGTGTAGTTTGGAGTGCTGGGGGCTCGGGGTAGGGTGTTGCTGGGGGTGTGGGAAGAGCTCAAAACAGGGGATTGGGATCTGGAGGGGCTGAAGGCAGGAGGTTGGGGTGGAGGTGCAGGAGTCAGGGCAGGGGGTTGGGGTGGGGGGGCGTTCTGGGCAGGAATCAGGGTAGGGAAAGTTTGGGAGCGGGAGGCACCTGTGACTTGCGGGTACTGGCTTGTCCCCATCAGAGCTGAGGCATCACTTCCCTACTCCCTTTTCAGCTGCCTCACAGGGCAAATGGGCTCCTGGGAGGGCTGGCATTTCCCCTCACAGCAACTCTGCAAATAGATAGTGGGGTGGGGATTGACCAATGCTGTGACTAAGGCAATGAGCGGAAACTGAGAAATTTCAGGGCACACTTGGACAGTTCTCATGGCACACCATTTGAAAACTGTTGGATTAGGGGCCAGAACCATTGTCAAAGCTGTTCCCCACTCTCACACTTTGTCTACAGGTATCTGTTGACAGGAGTTACTGTCAGAAGATACCTTCTGACAAAATTTTTGCCAACAGATCACAGCCACACACAAAAGAAGGTTTCTCTGTCAACAGAGAGCAGCTGGACTGCCCAGCCACTCTTTCTACAAAACAGCCAACTGGAAGCACAGCAGACAGGGCTACCCGGTGACCTGAAAGCCTGTCTGGTGACAGAGGGCCCCCTCCCCCCCGCCAGAGTGTCCCCACAGCTTTTTTTTTGTCGACAGATTCTGTCGAGAAAGGCATTCTGTCTCATGGGAGACAGGCAGAAAGCTGTCAACAAAAGTGCAGATTTCTGTCAACAGTATGTTTACTGAACACATTTGTAGTGTGGATGCTCCACAAGTTTTGCTGACAAAACCAGGGTTGACAAAACTCTAGTGTAGACATAGCTTTTGAGTTCAGTAATAAAGGGCCCAAGAGACATTAAAAATACCTTGCCTCTGCAAAAATTCACAAAAGTCAGTGTGAACTCTTTATGCCTTGAAGGCTAAACAGTTAGTTGAACCTCTAGCTTGATGAGTTTGGGGTCCTCTAGAGTGGTGGATTGCAGACCCCTGTATTCCAGTGTATCTCCTCACAATAACCTTTTTCCCCACCCACACTCACAATTTCCCTTTGCTTTGGGGGCATCTGAGAGACGTCTAGGCCTAAAGACTCTAGGTGTGACCCCAGTGCAATGAACTGCACTCTTCTGGCGCTCTTGGGGCAGTTGGACTTCATGTGCCCCAGTTCATAACATATAATATGTTGCCCAGCTGGCTTGTCACTGGCATGAGGTAGATTGCAAGAGAAGGGTGTTTGTAGCTTCCCTTGGGTTGCAGAGGGCTCCTCCATGCAGGGTAGGCTCTTGGATTGTCCCCAGTGGCCTGGTGCCATCTCTGGGAGCCCTTTCTGGTGTTCCTTCCAATGGCTGTCAGTTTGGTTCCCTTACATCATCTCCAGCCAGCTGCCCCTGATTTTCCCCACCTCTGTTATGGTTTTGGGATTCTCATCTAGGGTTTATCTTTGGAGCTCTTGAGGAATAACCCTCTCAGAACTGTTCCATTTGCGTTAGGAGAAATATTTCTCCAGTTCTAGCATTTGCTCCTGATATCTATGTTGTCCAATTTTTGGTTGTTTAGTAGGCATGCTGATGCAATAGCACATATGGTTTCCACCTTAGGGCTCTGAAACAGCAATGGGTATGTTCAGCAGTGATCCCCATTCTTATTCTGGCCTTTTGTTTAAAAAGTTCATAATCATTCGTGGTTTTCCCAAGCATTTCAGCTGGTACTTCTGCTAAGGGTTCACTGGGTTGTGGTCTCAGCTCCATCATGTACTGTTCTTTGGGGATGTTGTACCCAAGACAGGCCCTTTCAGAATTCACTAAGACGACCTGCATCATCTCTTGCCTTGTACACCTGGCATCTCTTGGGTTGGGGAGTATGAGTTGAAGGAGGATGGTTAATTAGTGTAGTCAGTGTTCTTTTTAGCTGTCCCCAGGTCAATTTCTGTCTGCTTTGCTGCTAATTCCAGTTCTGCACACCTCACTTCTGAGCACCTCATTTGTAGTTGATATGGGGGAGGCCTGGCTGCCACCTACTGCTCCTGCCACCACAAGGTTACTTCCCCTGGCCTCACAGGGACATTCTCCTGCCCCTCTTTGTCATTGTACAAGTTTTCCTCAGATCAGGGTAAGATGTCCACCTCTGAGGTTGTCTTTGCCTTGCTGTGCTGCTTTGGGAAGACTGGTTATTCCAGAGCAACTCTGCCCCACTGCAGTTTCATGCACCAGGCTGGTTCCCTGCCCTAGTATAGCCTAGCTATCCAGTTGTCTTGAAAGCTAGACAAATGAACTGTTTGGTTTGGACTCTCTGGCTTTGCAGTTTGAACCTGTGCAACTTTTCCCCCTCAGGCAGCAACAGAGAAAAAATAATCCCAAAACTTGAAAATGGCCAAAAGCAACGTTAAAAAATGTCTTCTAAATATTCTGAGGTCTGTGCTCCTGGTTCAAAGTGATCCTACCACTGCTGCCATGTCGTGGCTGTTTTCCATTGTGACATTTAAAGTGTAGAAGGTAGGTTCCTGCAAGAGACCTTAAAAATGCATTGTGTCTATAGGCTTCTGCTTAAAAGCCTTCCAAGATCACACATTTCCTGGCTCTGGGAGGTAGCTGCCCCATCCAAGTGAGAAAATCACTGTTTAGAACCCAGGAAGGTAGACTTAAGATATCTCCATGTGTAGTAACCACACCAAATCCAAAATAGGAAAGGTAATATGATCACATCTGACTAAATATTTTCTTTCTACTCACTTATCTGTTATCCAAAGATTGCTTTTGAGGCATGGATATTTTTTGAAATGTTCCAAGCCTGGTTCAGACTTAACTCAATTCTGTGTTTCTCTTCTGGCCACACAGATTCTCTCAGCAGGTAACTGCTTCAATTAAAAAATCTCCCTCTCTCTTCCCATTGGCTCATCTGACTGCTTGTTAGCACAGAACCTACTATCTCTGGGTTTAACCCTTTACAGGTATTTATCCATAGACCCTGCTTCTGAATAACACGTTCTTTTCAGAAATATAACACTAATTAAAAATCAAGAATGTACAGAAACATCACTTTTTGAAGGCAAGCTCAGTACCAGATAACTTTCTAAATCCCACTTATCAATGAAGTTAGATTTATTTAGCAATCCCTGCAAAGATTTATGCATGTGCTTAATTTTTAGCTACCTGAGCATTTCCACTGAATTCAGCTCTGACACTGTTAAAAACAAAACTTATAGAGTTCAGTGATGCCAGGTTCTAACCAAGAGTTGTCACTTTATTTTCTCACACTTTAAAGACTGACAGTGATTTACTAGGTGATGAGCTTCCATGGGACAGACCCACTTCACCTAATACATTGTTTTGTTAGTCTTTAAAGTGCTACGTGACTTATTTTGTTAGAATATAGACTAACAGGGCTAACTTTCTGTTACTTTATTTTCCAGTTAAGCACACTGCAGAATGGCATTTTGAGCCTTGTCATACCCCAATCCCACTAAATATTTGGTAGTGTGCCCTGCATATGAAAAGTAGGTACGTTAGTCTTATAGGCTCTACGTATCAGAGTTTAGGGAGACCCATTATGCTCTGTAACAGTAGTTCTCAACTTGAGGGCTTCCTATGGTCCAGTCACACAGCTGTGAAACCCCAATGACATCCTCAGGTAACGTGTATATTTGGGTGGATGTGGCTCACATAACACAAAGAGAACTGCATACATGGTCCACAAGGCTAAATAGGCTGAGAACCATGACTCTAGAGAGAATTACTATCAGAAACTAAAAGGAGAAAATACCCTAAGCACAATTACTTTAACAAATATGACGAAGATCATTGCAGTTCAGTCCAGTACAGGGTATAAAGGACTATATACTCCACAGTAATACAAATAATAATAATGCAGATTGAACCTCTCTATTCCAGCACACTTGGGACCTGACTGGTGCCGAATGAATTGAATTTACTGCACTGTGGATGGTCAATATTGTCTAGGAGCATTGCCAACACTTCCACTGGGCTCTTAGCAGATGTTTAGGGCTAAATAACAGCCAGGACTGTTGACTATAAACAGACTTTATGGGGCAACTGGAAACGGCTACACCCATGATATGAGGTCATCCAGCTAACCAAAATCATGCCATATTACAGATGATGTTGGAGGAGAGAGTGCCAGACTAGAGAGGTTCAACCTGTATTAACCAGTCTCCTCTAACCTACTGGCAGGGATATTTTCTCTAATCTCCCCTCATTCCCATAACTGCTGAAATGAGAACCCAACACTTCTGTGTCCTGTTGGCACCATCAGCACTGTCATCTTATTGCCACACCTGCAATTGTCGAGCATCTACTGTTTGCTGGCTACTGCCCTAT